>NW_020191008.1:0-40858 GCF_002263795.3 Bos taurus
CTGATCATGCAGATACTGAGTGCCACGTGTCCTCTCTGATCATTGCAATGAATCCAAGCTGATTCATACACTAGACCAAGACTGTGCATAGTGCAATTGCAACTGATCACTAATCGTTAAGCCGCTGAATCATGCCACAGAATCACCTGGACATCATTGCCACTGGTACCTCTATGGCATCTCATCATGATCACGTTTGACTGATCGTTCTTTTTGCACTCTTCACTGGCCTGCACTGCTGATATTGCCAACTGAATCGGACTTGTGCATGCCCGGATCACGTTTGAATGATTCATGCACCTGATCACGTGAAAATCACTCCACGGGACTGATCAGGTTATCTTCAGGGTTACCTTCATGTTATTGTACTCTCTGGTCTTCATGCACTGTCACGTGGCTGATCATGCACTGATCACCTCGCTGACCATACACTGATTCACATGACTGATCAAGCACTGATCACGTGCCTGATCATGCACTGATCACGTGGCTGATCATACACTGATCACGAAGCTGATCACACACTGATCACGTAACTGTGCATGCACTGATCACGTGCTGATCATGCACTGATCATGTGACTGAGCATGCACCGATCACGTACTATCATGCATTGATCACTTGGCTATCATGCACTGATCACGTGGCAGATCATACACTGATCAGGTGGCTGTCATGTACTGGTCAAGTGGCTATCATGCACTGATTACGCGGCTGATCTACAGAGATTACGTGGCTATCATGCAGTGATCACGTGGTGATCATGTCATGCACTGATCACGTGACTGATCATGCACTGATTCACGTGGCTATCATGCACTAATCATGTGGCTTAATCTTACATTGATCACCTAAATAATCATGCACTGATCACCTGGCGATCTTGCACTGATCCCGTGGCTGATCAGGCACTGATAACTTAGCTATCATGAACTGATCACATGACTGGCAAGAACTGATCACGTGGATATCATACACTGGCCGTGACAGATCATGCACTGATCACGTGACTGATATGCACTGATCTGGTGGCTCATCATGCAATTGATCACGTGGTTGATCATACACTGTTCAACTGACTCTGATCATGCACTGATCACGTGGCTATCATGCACTGATCACGTGGCTATCATGCAACTGATCACTTGGCTATCATGCACTGATCACGTGGCTGATCATGCAGTGATCTGTGGCTATCATGCACTGTTCACAGGCCTATCATGCACTGATCACCTGGATGATCATACACTGATGAAGTGGCTATCATGCACTGATCACGTGATTTCATGCACTGATCACGTGGTTATCATGCACTTTTCACGTGTCTATCATGCACTGATCACTTGGCTATCATGCACTGACACGTGGCTGATCATCAGTGATCTGTTGGCTCTCATGCACTAATCACGTGCCTATCATGCACTTAGCACGTGGATGATCATACACTGATCATCACGAGGCTGATCATACACTGATAACGTGACTGATCATGCACTATCAAGTGGCTATCATGCACTGATTACGTGGCTAGCATGAATGATCACCTGGCTGATCATGCAGTGATCTGTTGGCATCATGCACTGATCACGTGGTTTATCATGCACTGATCACCTGGTATCATGCACTGATCACTTGGCTAGCATGCACTGATCACGTGGTGATCATGCAGTGATCTGTTGGTTCTCATGCACTGATCACGTGCCTATCATGCACTGAGCACTTGGATGATCATACACTGATCACGAGGCTGATCATACACTGATAACGTGACTGATCATGCAGTAATCAAGTGGCTATCATGCACTGATTACGTGGCTTAGCATCCACTGATCACGTGAATGATCATGCAGTGATCACGTCGCTATCATGCACTGATCACGTGGTTATCATGCACTGATCACCTGGCTATCTGCACTGATCACTTGGCTAGCATTGCACTGATCACGTGGCTGATCATGCAGTGATCTGTTGGTTCTCATGCACTGATCACGTGCCTATCATGCACTGCGCACTTGGATGATCATACACTGATCACGAGGCTGATCAATACACTGATAACGTGACTGATCATGCAGTAATCAAGTGGCTATCATGCACTGATTACGTGGCTGATCATACACTGATCACGTGACTGCACATGCACTGATCACGTGACTGATCATACAGTGATCACGTGGCTGATCATGCACTGATTACGTGCTGATCATGCACTGATCTCATATCTATCATGCACTGATCACATGGCTATCATGCACTGATCACGTGGCTGATCATACACTGATCACGTGACTGACCATGGCACTGATCACGAGTCTGATTATGCACTGATCACTTGGCTGATCATGCACTGATCCAAAGCTGATCATACACTGATCACGTGATGTGCATGCACTGATCACGTGGCTGTTCATGCAATGATAACCTGGCATATCATACACTGATATGTGTCTGATCATGCACTCTTCACTGGCCTTATCATGCACTGATCATGTGGCTGATCATGCAATGATCACGAAGCTGATCATACACTGATCACGTGACTGTGCCTGCACTGACCATGGGTTGATCATGCACTGATCACGTGGGAGAGCATGAACTGATCACGTGCTGATCATACACTGATCACGTGACTGATCATGCACTAATCACTTTGCGTATTATGCAATGATCACGTGGGCTGATCATACGCTGATCACGTGGCTGTTCATGCACTGATCACGTGGCTGAAATACACTGATCAAATTACTGATGATGCATTGATCACGTGCCTGGATCATGCACTGATCACGAAGCTGGTCATACACTGATCACGTGGCTGATCATACACTGATCACGTGACTGATCATGCACTATCACGTTGCGGATTTGCAATGATCACGTGGCTGTTCATGCACTGTTTCACGTGGCTGAAATACACTGAACAAATTACTGATAATGCACTGACACGTGCCTGTTCATGCACTGTTCACGAAGCTGATCATACACTGATCACGTGGCTGATCATACACTGATCACATGACTGTGCATGCACTGATCACGTGGCTGATCATGCACTGATCATTTGGCTGATAATGCACTGATCACGTGGCTGATCATGCACTGATCACGTGGCTGATCATACACTGATCACGTGGCTGATCATGCACTGATCACGATTGCTATCATGCACTGAACACGTGGCTGATCATACACTGATCATGTGACTGATCATGACTGATCACGTGCCTGATCATGCACTGATCACGTGTCTGATCATGCACTGATCACAAAGCTGATCATACACTGACAAGGGACTGTGCATGCACGCTCACTTCGCGATATCGCACAGATCACCTGGCTGATCATGCACTGGTAACCTGGCTATCATACATGATCACGTGACTGATCGTGCACTCTTCACTGGCCTGATCATGCACTGATCACGTGACTGTGCATGCACTGATCACGTTGCTGATCATGCACTGATCACGCGGCTGATCATGTACTCTTCAGGTGCCTGTTCATGCACTGATCACGTGGCTGATCATGCACTGATCACCCGCTGACCATTACACTGATCACATGACTGATCAAGCACTGATCACGTGCCTGAATCATGCACTGATCACGTGGCTGATCTACACTGATCACGAAGCTGATCACACACTGATCACGTGACTGTGCATGCACTGATCACGTGGCTGATCATGCACGATCACGTGGCTTTTCATGCAATGATAGCCTGGCATCATACACTGATCACGTGAGACTGATCATGCACTTCACTGGCCTGATCATGCACTGATCACGTGGCTGATCATGCAATGATCACGAAAGCTAATCATACACTGATCACGTGACTGTGCCTGCACTGATCATGTGGCTGATCATGCATTAATCACGTGGGAGATCATGCACTGATCAGTGGCTGATCATACACTGCTCACATGACTGATAATGCACTAAACCGTTGTGGATCATCTGATCACGTGGCTGATCATACAATGATCACGTGGCTGTTCATGCACTGATCACGTGGCTGATCATACACTGATCACGGGACTGTGCAGGCACGATCACCTGGCTGCCTCATGCACTGATCTCGTGGCTGATATACACTGATCATGTTGCTGATCATACACTAATCACGTGGCTGATCATGCACTGATCACGTGGCTGATCATAAACTGATCACATGACTTATCATGCACTGATCAGGTGTCTGATCATGCACTGATCACGTACATGATCATGCACTGATCATTTGGCTGTCATACACTGATCACGTGACTACGCATGCACTGATCACTTGGCTGATCATGCACTGATCACGAGGCTGATCATGCACTGATAACTGGAACTATCACACTGATCACGTGACTGATCATGCACTGAACACGTGGCTATCATGCACTGATCAAGAAGCTGATCATACCTGATCACGTGACTGTGCATGCACTGATCACGAAGCTGATCATACACTGATCACGTGACTGATCATGCACTGATCACGTGGCTGATCATGCAGTGATCATATGACTGATTTATGCACTGATCGCTTAGCTATAGTGCACTGATCACAAGAATGCACATGCCATGATCATGTGACTGATCATGCACTGATCACGTGGCTATCATGCACTGATCACGTGGTTAATCATGCACTGATCACGTGACTGATTATGCACTGATCGCGTAGCTATCATGCACTGATCACATGACTGCGCATGCCATGATCACGTGACTGATCATGCACTGATCACGTGGCTGTCATGCACTGATCATGTGGCTAATAATACATGATCACCTAAATAATCATGCACTGATAACGGGGTGACCTTGCACTGATCACGTGGCTGATCAGGCACTGATAACTTAGCTATCATGCACTGATCACATGACTGTGCAAGAACTGACAACGTGGATATCATACACTGGACACGTGACAGATCATGCACTGATCACTGACTGATCATGCACTGATCTGGTGGCTATCATGCATTGATCCCGTTGTTGATCATACAATGATCACGTGACTGATCATGCACTCATCACATGGCTATAAATGCACTGAATCACTTGGCTATCATGCACTGATCACGTGGATGATATACATTGATCACGAGGCTGATTATACACTGATCACGTGACTGATCATGCACTGATCAAGTGGCTATCATGCACTGATCACGTGGCTAGCATGCACTGATCACGTGAATGATCATGCAGTGATCACGTGACTGATTATGAACTGATTTCGTAGCTATCATGCACTGATCACATGACTGCCCATGCCATGATCACGTGACTGATCATGCACGGATCAGGTGGCTATCATGCACTGATCACGTGGCTGATCCTACACTGATCATGTGGCTGATCATGCACTCATCACGTTGCGTATCCTCACTCATCACGTGGCTGATCATGCACTGATCACGTGGCTGATGATGCACTAATCACGTGGCTAATCATACATTGATAACATAACTAATCATGCACTGATCCCTTGGCAATCTTGCACTGATCACGTGACTGATCATGCACTGATCTGGTGGCTACCATGCATTGATCCCGTGGTTGATCGTACACTGATCACGTGACTGATCATGCACTAGTCACGTGGCTGATCATACATTCAACAGGTGACTGATCATGCACTGATCACCTGGCTATCCTGCACTGATAACGTAGCTGATCATGCACTGATCACGTGATTGATCATGCACTGAAGACGTGACTGATCATGCACTGATCACGTGGCTATCATGCACTGATCAAGTGGCTGATCATACTCTGCTCCCGAAACTGATCATGCACTGATCACGTGGCTGATCAGAAACTGATCACGTGACTGAGCATACAGTGATAAGTGTCTGAATATTGCTGATCATGGTATTGATCATGCGGTGATCACTTGGGTATCGTGCACTGATCACCTGACTCCCATGCACTGATCATGTAACTGTAGGCAATGATCACATGGCTATCATGCAGTGATCACGTGGCTGATCATGCACTGATCACGTGACTGCACGTGCACTGATGACGTGGCTGATCATACAGTGATCACGTGACTGATCATGCACTGATCATGTGGCTGATCATGCACTAATCACGTTGCTGATCATGGACTGGTCAGGTGGCTATCATGCACTGATTATGGGGCTGATTCATTCACTGATCACATGGAATAATGCACTGATCACCTGTCTTATTCAAACACTGATCACTTGACTGATCATGCACTGATCACGTGCTGATCATGCACTGATCACGTGGCTGATCATGCACTGATCACGAAGCTGATCATACACTGATCACGAGACTGCATGCACTGATCATTTGGATGATCATGCACTGATCAAGGGGCTGATTATGCACTGATCACGTGGCTGATCATACAATGTTCACGTGACTGATAATGCACTGATCACGTGCCTGATCATGCACTGATTACGTGGCTGAGCATGCACTGATCACGAAGCTGATCATACACTGATCACGCGACTGTGCATGCACTGAAAACGTGGGTGATCATGCATTCATCGTGGCTGATCATGCACTGATCACATGGCTGATAATACACTGTTCATGTGCCTGATCATGCACTAAATATGTTGCGGATAATGCAATGATCGTGTGGCTGATCATACACTGATCACGTGGCTGATCATATTCTGATCACGTGGCTGATCAGGCACTGAATAATCATGTACTGTTCACGTGGCTATCATGCACTGATCACGTGACTGATCATGCACTGATCACGTGGATATCATGCACTGCTCATGTGACTGAGCATGCACTGATCACTTAGCTATCATGCATTGATCACTTGGCTATCATTGCACTGATCACGTGGCTGATCATACAGTGATCAAGTGGCTGATCATGCACTGATTACTTGGCTGATAATGCACAGATCTCGTAAGTATCATGCACTGATCACATGGCTATCATGCACTGATCCCATGGCTGATCATGCAGTGATCACCTGACTGATCATGCACAGTCGTGGCTATCATGCACTGATCACGTGGCTGATCATACACTGATCACGTGACTGATCATGCACTCTTCACGTGCCTGATCATGCACTGATCACGTGGCTGATTATGCACTGATCACGAAGCTCATCATACACTGATCACGTGACTGTGCATGCACTGATCACGTGGCTTATGATGCACTGATCACGTGGCTGATCATGCATTGATCACGTGCCTGATCATACACTGATCACGTGGCTGATCATGCACTAATCACGTTGTGGATCATGCAGTGATCACGTGGCTGAAAATACAGTGATCACGTGGCTGATCATGGACTGATCACGTGCGTGACCATGAACTGCTCACGTGGCTGATCATGCACTGATCATGAAGCTGATCATACACTGATCACGTGACTGTCCATGTACTGGTCATGTTGCTGATATTGCCCTGATCATGGGGCTGATCATACACTGATCACGTGGCTGATAATGCACTAATCACGTTGCTTATCATGCTCTGCTCAGGTGGCTATCATGCACTGATCACCGTGGCTAAATATGCACTGATCACGTGTCTCATCGTACACTTATCACGTGGCTGATCATGCACTAATCACGTTGACTTAACATGCACTGATCAGTTTGCTATCATGCACTGATCACGTGGCTGAACATACACTGATCATGGGACTGCGCATGCACTGATCACGTGATTGATAATGCACTGATCACGTGGCTATCATGCAATGATCACGTGTCTAGCATGCACTGAACACGTGGCTGATCATACACTGCTCACGTGACTGCACATGCACTAATCACGTGACTGCACATGCACTGATCACGTAATTGTATGCAATGATCACGTGGCTATTCATGCACTGATCACGTGGCTAATCATGCACTGCTCATGTGACAGAGCATGCACTGATCACGTAGCTATCATGCATTGATCACTGGTCTATCATGTACTGATCACGTGGACTGCCATGCAGTGATCACATAATTGTAGGCAATGATTACGTGGCTATCATTGCACTGCTCATGTGACTGAGCATGCACTGATTACGGTAGCTATCATGCATTGATCACTTGACCTATCATGCACTGAACACGTGGCTGATCCATACACTAATCACGTGACTGCACATGCACTGATCACGTGACTGATCATACAGTGATCACGTGGCTGATCATGCCACTGATTACGTGGCTGATCATGCACTGATCTCATATCTATCATGCACTGATCACATGGCTATCATGCACTGATCACGTGGCTGATCATACACTGATCACGTGACTGACCATGCACTGATCACGAGGTCTGATTATGCACTGATCACTTGGCTGATCATGCACTGATCACAAAGCTGAATCATACACTGATCACGTGACTGTGCATGCACTGATCACGGGCTGATCATGCACTGATCACGTGGCTGTTCATGCAATGATAACCTGGCTATCATACACTGATTATGTGTCTGATCATGCACTCTTCACTGGCCTTATCATGCACTGATCATGTGGCTGATCATGCAATGATCACGAAGCTGATCATACACTGATCACGTGGACTGTGCCTGCACTGACCATGTGGTTGATCATGCACTGATCACGTGGGAGAGCATGAACTGATCACGTTGCTGATCATACACTGATCACGTGACTGATCATGCACTAATCACTTTGCGTATTATGCATGATCACGGGCTGATCATACGCTGATCACGTGGCTGTTCATGCACTGATCACGTGGCTGAAATACACTGATCAACATTACTGATGATGCATTGATCACTGCCTGATCATGCACTGATCACGAAGCTGGTCATACACTGATCACGTGGCTGATCATACACTGATCACGTGACTGATCATGCACTAATCACGTTGCGGATTATGCAATGATCACGTGGCTGTTCATGCACTGTTCACGTGGCTGAAATACACTGAACAAATTACTGATAATGCACTGATCACGTGCCTGTTCATGCACTGTTCACGAAGCTGATCATACACTGATCACGTGGCTGATCATACACTGATCACATGACTGTGCATGCACTGATCACGTGGCTGATCATGCACTGATCATTTGGGCTGATTAATGCACTGATCACGTGGCTGATCATGCACTGATCACGTGGCTGATCATACACTGATCACGTGGCTGATCATGCACTGATTACGTGGCTTATCATACACTGATCACATGACTTATCATGCACTGATCAGGTGCCTGATCATGCACTAATCACGTACCTGATCATGCACTGATCATTTGGCTGATCATACACTGATCCCGTGACTGCGCATGCACTGAACACTTGACTGATCATTCACTGATCACCTGGCTATAATGCACTGATCATGTGTCTATAATGCACTAATCACGTGACTGCGCATGAACTGATTCACTTACCTGTTCATGCACTGATTACGTGGCTATCATGCACTGATCATGTGGCTGATCATGCAATGATCACGAAGCTGATCATACACTGATCGCGTGGACTGTGCCTGCACTGATCATGTGGTTTATCATGCACTGATCACGTGGGAGAGCATGAAACTGATCACGTGGCTGATCATACACTGATCACGTGACTGATCATGCACTAATCACGTTGCGGATTATGCAATGATCACGTAGCTGTTCATGCACTGATTACGTGGCTGAAATACACTGATCAAATTACTGATAATGCACTGATCACGTGCCTGATCATGCACTGATCACGAAGCTGATCATACACTGATCACGTGGCTGATCATACATTGATCACATGACTGTGCATGCACTCATCACGTGCCTGATCATACACTGATCACGTGGCTGATCATACACTGATCACATGACTGTGCATGCACTCATCACGTGGCTGATCATGCACTGATCACGTGGCTGATCATGCAGTGATCACGTGGCTGATCATACACTGATCATTTGGCTGATAATGCACTGATCACGTGGCTGATCATGCATTTATCACGTGGCTGATCATACACTGATCACGTGGCTGATCATGCACTGATTACGTGGCTGATCATACACTGATCACATGACTTATCATGCACTGATCAGGTGCCTGATCATGCACTGATCATTTGGCTGATCATACACTGATCCCGTGACTGCGCATGCACTGATCACGTGACTGATCATTCACTGTTCACCTGGCTATCATGCACTGATCATGTGTCTATCATGCACTAATCACGTGACTGCGCATGAACTGATCACTTACCTGTTCATGCACTGATTACGTGGCTATCATGCCCTGATCACGTGGCTGATCATGCACTGATCACATGACTGATTATGCACTGATCGTATAGCTATAACGCACTGATCACATGACTGGGCATGCCATGATCATGTGACTGATCATGCACTGATCACGTGCCTATCATGAACTGATCACGTGGCTGATCATGCACTGATCACGTGGCTATCATGCACTGATCATGTGGCTAATCATACATTGATCACCTAAATAATCATGCACTGATCACGGGGCGATATTGCACTGATCACGTGGCTGATAAGGCACTGATAACTTACCTATCATGCACTGATCACATGACTGCGCAAGAACTGATCACGTGGATATCATACACTGGACATGTGACAGATAATGCACTGATCACGTGACTGATCATGCACTGATCACTTGACAATCTTGCACTGATCACGTGGC
This sequence comes from Bos taurus, assembly GCF_002263795.3. Classification (NCBI taxonomy): domain Eukaryota; kingdom Metazoa; phylum Chordata; class Mammalia; order Artiodactyla; family Bovidae; genus Bos; species Bos taurus. The sequence continues at coordinate 10,684 of NW_020191008.1, forward strand.
TGATCATGCACTGATCACGTAGCTTATCATGCACTGATCACATGACTGCGCATGAACTGATCATGTGGATATCATACACTGATCAAGTGACATATCATGCAGTGATCACTTGAATGTCATGCACTTGATCACGTGGCTATCAGGCACTGATCACGTGCCTGTTCATGCACTAATCAGGTTGTGGATCATGCACTGATCACGTGGCTGATAATACAGTGATCACGTGGCTGATCATGCACTGATCACATGGATGATCATACACTGATCACATGACTAATCATGCACTGATTCACATGCCTGACCATTGAACTGCATGACGTGGCTGATCATACACTGATCATTGAAGCTGATCATACACTGATCACGTGACTGTGCATGCACTCATCTCGTGGATGATATTGCACTGGTCCGTGGCTGATCATGCACTATTCACGTGTCTGATCGTACACTGATTCACGTGGCTTATCATGCACAAATCACGTTTCTTATCATGCACTGATCAGGTTGCTATCATGCACGATCACGTGGATGATCATACACTAATCACGTGACTGCACATGCACTGATCAAGTGACTGGTCATGCACTGTTCACGTGTCTATCATGCACTGATCACGTGACTGCACATGCATGATCACGTAATTGTAGGCAATGCTCACGTGGCTATCATGCACTGCTCATGTTACTGAGCATGCACTGATCACGTAGCTATCATGCATTGATCACTTGGCTATCATGCACTGAACACGTGGCTGATCATACACTGATCACGTGACTGCACATACACTGATTACGTGGCTCATCATACAGTGATCACGTGGCTGATCATGCACTGGTTACGTGGCTGATTATGCCCTGATCTCGTAGCTATCATGGCACTGATCACATGGCTATCATGCACTCATCACGTGGCTGATCATGCACTGATCACGTGACTGATCTTGCACTGATCTGGTGGCTATCATGCATTTATCACGTGGTTGATCATACACTGATCACGTGACTGATCATGCACTGATCACGTGGCTATCATGCACTGATCACTTGGCTATCATGCACTGATCACGTGGCTATCATGCACTGATCTTGTGGCTGATCATACACTAATCACGTGTCTGCACATGCACTGATCACGTTAGAGTTCATGCACTGATCACGTGGCTATCATGCACTGTTCACGTGTCTATCATGCACTGATCACGTGACTGCACATGCACTGATCACGTAATTGTAGGCAATGATCACCTGGCTATCATGCACTGCTCATGTTACTGAGCATGCACTGATCACGTAGCTATCATGCATTGATCACTTGGCTATCATGGCACTGAACACCTGGCTTGATCATACACTGGTCAGGTAACCGCACATGCACTGATCACATGGCTGATCATACAGTGATCACGTGGCTGATCATGCACTGGTTACGTGGTTGATCTAGCACTGATCTCGTAGCTATCATGCACTGATCACATGGCTATCATGCACTGATCCCGTGGGCTGATAATGGCCCTGGTCACGTGACTGATCATGCACTGGTCAACTGGCTATCGTGCACTGATCACGTGGATGATCATACACTGATCACCTGACTGATCATGCACTGATCACGTGCCTGATCATGCACTGATCATTGACTGTGCATGGCACTCATCACGTGGCTGGATCATGCACTGATCACTGGCTGATCATGCAATGATAACCTGGCTATCATAACTGATCACGTGACTGCATCATGCACTCTTCACTGGCCTGATCATGCACTGATCACCTGGCTGATAATGCACTGATCACGAAGCTGATCGTACACTGATATGTGACTCTGCATGCACTGATAACGTGGCTGATCATGCAACTGATCACGTGGGTGATCATTCACTGATCACATGGCTGATCATACACTGATCACGTGGCTGATCATACACTGATCAAATTTCTGATAATGCACTGATCACGTGCCTGATAATGCACTGATCAGAAAGCTGACCCATACATGATCACGTGACTGTGCATGCACTTATCACGTGCTTATCATACACTGATCACGTGTTGATCATGCACTGATCACGTGGCTGATCATACACTGATCACGTGACTTATCATGCACTGATCATGTGCTGATCATACACTGATCACGTACATGATCATGCACTGATCATTTGGCTGATCGTTACACTGATCACTTGACTGCTCATGCACTGATCACGTGACTGATCATGCACTGATCACTGGCTATCATGCACTGATCACGTGTCTATCATGCACTAATCATGTGATTGCCCATGAACTGATCACTTACCTGTTCATGCACTGATCACGTGGCTATCATTCACTGATCACGTGGCTGATCCTGCAATGATCACCTGATGATTATGAACTGATTGTGTAGCTATCATGCACTGATCACATGAGTGCACATGCCAAGATCACGTGACTGATCATGCACTGATCAGGTGGCTAAACATACATTGATCACTTAACTAACCATGCACTGATCACGTGGCAATCTTGCACTGATGACGTAGATGATCATGCACTGATCACATAGCTATCATCCACTGAGCACATGACTGCCCATGAACTGATTCCGTGGCTATCATACACTGATTCAAGCGACATATCATGGCACTCGATCACTTGACTAATCATGCACTGATCACGTGGATATCATGCACTGATCACGTGGCTGATCGTGCACTGATTAGCTGGCTATCATACACTGATCAAGTGACTGCTCATGCACTCTTCACGTACCTGATCATGCACTGATCACGTGGCTGACCATGCACTGATCACGAAGCTGATCATACACTGATCACGTGACTGTGCATGCACTGATTACGTGGCTGATCATACACTGATCACGTGGTGATCATTCACTGATCACGTGGCTGATCATGCACTAATCACCTTCTGGATCATGCACTGATCACGTGGCTGATCATACACTGATCACGTGGCTGATCATGCACTGATCACGTGGCTGATCATGCACTGATCACGTGGCTGATCATACTCTGATTACGAAGTTGATCATACACTGATCACGTGACTGCATCCACTGATCATTTGACTGTGCATGCACTGATCACATGGATGATCATGCACTGATTAATCATGTACTGGTCACTTGGCTATCATGCAGTGATCACGTGGCTGATCAGGAACTGATCACGTGCCTAATCATGCACAGGTCATGTGTCTGAATGTGGCTGATCATGTGATTGATCATGCGCTTTACACGTGGCTATCATGCACTGATGATGTGCCTCAGGAGGCAATAATCAAAGAGCTGAGCAGGCACAAATCACGCATTCAGCAGGCAATAATCATGGACATCACCTGTGATGAATCATGCTGCTCAGCTGGCAAAAGTCAAGCAGATGAGCAGGTAGGAATCACACGGCTCAGCTGGCAATTGTCAAGCAGATGAGAAGGCAGGAGTCACGAAGCTCAGCTGGCAATAATAACGCAGATGAGCAGCCAGGAATCACGCAGCTCAACTGGCAATTATCAAGACGATGAGCAGGCAGGAATCAAGCAGCTCAGCTGGCTCTTGTCAAGCAGCTGAGCAGACAGGAAAAACGCAGCTCAGTAGGCCCTGATCACGTGACTGAGCACGCCACTGTTCACGTGGCTGATCATCACTGATCACGTGCTTGATCATGCCCTGATCACATGGCTATCATTCACTGATCACTTGACTGTGCATGCACTGATCACGTGGATGATCATACAGTGATCACGTGACTGATCATGCACTAAAAAATGGCTGATCATGCACTGATCACGTGACTGATCATGCACTGATCACGTGATTGATCATGCACTGATTAATCATGTACTGGTCACGTGGCTATCATGCACTGATCACGTGGCTGATCATACACTTATCACGTGGCTATCATGAACTGATCACATGGCTATCATGCACTGATTCCGTGGCTGATCATGCACTGATCACGTGGCTACCATGCACTGATCACGTGGCTGATCATGCACTATTCACATGGCTGATCATGCACTGATCACGAAGCTGAGCATACAATGATCAGGTGACTGTGCATGCACTCATTACGTGGCTGATCATGCACTGATCACGTGGCTGATCATGCCCTGATACCCTGGCTATCATACACTGATAAGGTGACTGATCATGCACTCTTTACGTGCCTGATCATGCACTGATCACATGACTGATCATGCACTGATCACGTACCTGATAATGCACTGATCATTTGGCTGATCATATACTGATAACGTTACTGTTCATGCACTGATCACGTGGCTATCAAGCACTGATCACGTGGCTGATAATGCACTTGTCACATGGATGATCATACACTGATAACGTGAGAGATCATGCACTGAATACATGACTGATCATGCACTGATCACGTGGCAATCATGCACTGATCACGTGAGTGCCCATGCACTGATTATGTGGATGATCATACACTGATCACCTGACTGATCATGCACTGATCACGGGACTGATCATGCACTGATCACGTGGCTATCATGCACTGATAATGTGACTGCACATGCACTGATCATGGAACTGTAGGCAATGATCACTTGGCTATCATGCACTGATCACGTGGCTGATCATGCACTGATCATGTGACTGAGCATGCACCAATCACGTAGCTACCATGCATTGATCACTTGGCTATCATGCACTGATTACGTGGGTGATCATACACTATTAACCTGACTGCACATGCACTGATCACGTGGCTGATCATACAGTGATCACGTGGCTGATCATGCACTGATCACGTGGCTGATCATGGACTAATCACGTTGCTGATCATGCACTGGCCGGTGCTTATCATGCACTGATTACGTGGCTAATTATGCACTGATCACGTAGCTATCATGCACTGATCACATGGATATCATGCACTGTTCCCGTGGCTGATCATGCACTTATTACGTGACTGATCATGCACTGATCACGATGCTATCATGCACTGAACACGTGGCTGATCATACACTTATCATGTGGCTGATCATGACTGATCACGTGCCTGATCATGCACAGATCACGATGCTATCATGCACTGAACACGTGGCTGATCATACACTGATCATGTAACTGATCATGACTGATCACGTGCCCTATCATGCACTGATCACGTGTCTGATCGTGCAGTGATCACAAAGCTGATCATACACTGACCACGGGACTGTGCATGCACTGATCACTTGGCTGATCATGCACAGATCACCTGGCGGATCATGCACTGGTAACCTGGCTATCATACACTGATCACGTGACTGATCGTGCACCCTTCACGTGCCTGATCATGCACTGATCGAGTGCCTGATCATGCACTGATCACTTTGCTGATCATGCACTGATCACGTGGCTGATCATGTACTTTTCAGGTGCCTGTTCATGCACTGATCACGTGGCTGATCATGCACTGATCACGTGGCTGACCATACACTTATCACATGACTGATCAAGCACTGATCACGTGGATGATCATGCACTGATCATGTGACTGAGCAGGCAGCGATTAAGTACTACCATGCATTGATCACTTGGCTATCATGCAGTGATCACGTGGCTGATCATACACTGATCACGTGCCTGATCATGCACTGATCACGTGGCTATCATGCACTGATAATGTGACTGTGCATGCAGTGATCATGGAACTGTAGGCAATGATCACTTGGCTATCATGCACTGATCACGTGGCTGATCATGCACTGATCATGTGACTAAGCATGCACCAATCACATAGCTACCATGCATTGATCACTTGGCTATCATGCACTGATCACGTGGCTGATCATGCACTGATCACCTGACTGCACATGCACTGATCACGTGGCTGATCATACAGTGATCACGTGGCTGATCATGCACTGATCACGTGGCTGGTCATGCAATAATCGCGTTGCTGATCATGCACTGATCACGATGCTATCATGCACTGAACACGTGGCTGATCATACACTGATCATGTGACTGATCATGACTGATCACGTGCCTGATCATTGCACTGATCACGTGTCTGATCATGCACTGATCACAAAGCTGATCATACACTGACCAAGGGACTGTGCATGCACTGATCACTTCGCTGATCATGCACAGATCACCTGGCTGATCATGCACTGGTAACCTGGCTATCATACACTGATCACGTGACTGATCGTGCACTCTTCACTGGCCTGATCATGCACTGATCACGTGACTGTGCATGCACTGATCACGTTGCTGATCATGCACTGATCACGTGGCTGATCATGTACTCTTCAGGTGCCTGTTCATGCACTGATCACGTGGCTGATCATGCACTGATCACCTCGCTGACCATACACTGATCACATGACTGATCAAGCACTGATCACGTGCCTGATCATGCACTGATCACGTGGCTGATCATACACTGATCACGAAGCTGATCACACACTGATCACGTAACTGTGCATGCACTGATCACGTGTCTGATCATGCACTGATCATGTGACTGAGCATGCACCGATCACGTACTATCATGCATTGATCACTTGGCTATCATGCACTGATCACGTGGCAGATCATACACTGATCAGGTGGCTGATCATGTACTGGTCAAGTGGCTATCATGCACTGATTACGCGGCTGATCATACAGAGATTACGTGGCTATCATGCAGTGATCACGTGGCTGATCATGCACTGATCACGTGACTGATCATGCACTGATCACGTGGCTATCATGCACTAATCATGTGGCTAATCTTACATTGATCACCTAAATAATCATGCACTGATCACCTGGCGATCTTGCACTGATCCCGTGGCTGATCAGGCACTGATAACTTAGCTATCATGAACTGATCACATGACTGGGCAAGAACTGATCACGTGGATATCATACACTGGACACGTGACAGATCATGCACTGATCACGTGACTGATCATGCACTGATCTGGTGGCTATCATGCATTGATCACGTGGTTGATCATACACTGTTCACCTGACTGATCATGCACTGATCACGTGGCTATCATGCACTGATCACGTGGCTATCATGCACTGATCACTTGGCTATCATGCACTGATCACGTGGCTGATCATGCAGTGATCTGTTGGCTATCATGCACTGTTCACAGGCCTATCATGCACTGATCACCTGGATGATCATACACTGATGAAGTGGCTATCATGCACTGATCACGTGACTTTTCATGCACTGATCACGTGGTTATCATGCACTTTTCACGTGTCTATCATGCACTGATCACTTGGCTATCATGCACTGATCACGTGGCTGATCATGCAGTGATCTGTTGGCTCTCATGCACTAATCACGTGCCTATCATGCACTTAGCACGTGGATGATCATACACTGATCACGAGGCTGATCATACACTGATAACGTGACTGATCATGCACTAATCAAGTGGCTATCATGCACTGATTACGTGGCTAGCATGAACTGATCACCTGGCTGATCATGCAGTGATCTGTTGGCTATCATGCACTGATCACGTGGTTATCATGCACTGATCACCTGGCTATCATGCACTGATCACTTGGCTAGCATGCACTGATCACGTGGCTGATCATGCAGTGATCTGTTGGTTCTCATGCACTGATCACGTGCCTATCATGCACTGAGCACTTGGATGATCATACACTGATCACGAGGCTGATCATACACTGATAACGTGACTGATCATGCAGTAATCAAGTGGCTATCATGCACTGATTACGTGGCTAGCATCCACTGATCACGTGAATGATCATGCAGTGATCACGTCGCTATCATGCACTGATCACGTGGTTATCATGCACTGATCACCTGGCTATCATGCACTGATCACTTGGCTAGCATGCACTGATCACGTGGCTGATCATGCAGTGATCTGTTGGTTCTCATGCACTGATCACGTGCCTATCATGCACTGAGCACTTGGATGATCATACACTGATCACGAGGCTGATCATACACTGATAACGTGACTGATCATGCAGTAATCAAGTGGCTATCATGCACTGATTACGTGGCTGATCATACACTGATCACGTGACTGCACATGCACTGATCACGTGACTGATCATACAGTGATCACGTGGCTGATCATGCACTGATTACGTGGCTGATCATGCACTGATCTCATATCTATCATGCACTGATCACATGGCTATCATGCACTGATCACGTGGCTGATCATACACTGATCACGTGACTGACCATGCACTGATCACGAGTCTGATTATGCACTGATCACTTGGCTGATCATGCACTGATCACAAAGCTGATCATACACTGATCACGTGACTGTGCATGCACTGATCACGTGGCTGTTCATGCAATGATAACCTGGCTATCATACACTGATTATGTGTCTGATCATGCACTCTTCACTGGCCTTATCATGCACTGATCATGTGGCTGATCATGCAATGATCACGAAGCTGATCATACACTGATCACGTGACTGTGCCTGCACTGACCATGTGGTTGATCATGCACTGATCACGTGGGAGAGCATGAACTGATCACGTGGCTGATCATACACTGATCACGTGACTGATCATGCACTAATCACTTTGCGTATTATGCAATGATCACGTGGCTGATCATACGCTGATCACGTGGCTGTTCATGCACTGATCACGTGGCTGAAATACACTGATCAAATTACTGATGATGCATTGATCACGTGCCTGATCATGCACTGATCACGAAGCTGGTCATACACTGATCACGTGGCTGATCATACACTGATCACGTGACTGATCATGCACTAATCACGTTGCGGATTATGCAATGATCACGTGGCTGTTCATGCACTGTTCACGTGGCTGAAATACACTGAACAAATTACTGATAATGCACTGATCACGTGCCTGTTCATGCACTGTTCACGAAGCTGATCATACACTGATCACGTGGCTGATCATACACTGATCACATGACTGTGCATGCACTGATCACGTGGCTGATCATGCAGTGATCTGTTGGTTCTCATGCACTGATCACGTGCCTATCATGCACTGAGCACTTGGATGATCATACACTGATCACGAGGCTGATCATACACTGATAACGTGACTGATCATGCAGTAATCAAGTGGCTATCATGCACTGATTACGTGGCTAGCATGCACTGATCACGTGAATGATCATGCAGTGATCACGTCGCTATCATGCACTCATCTCGAGATTGGGCATGCACTGATCACGAGGATGATCATACAGTGATCACGTTCAGATCATGCACTGAAGACGTGATTGATCATGCACTGATCATTTGGCTATCATGCACTGATCACGTTCCTATCATGCCCTGAACACGGGATGCACATGAACTGATCACGTACATGTAGGCAATGATCACGTGGGAATCATGCACTCCTCATGTGACTGAGCATGCACTGATCACGTAGCTATCATGCATTGATCACTTGGCTATCATGCACTGAACACGTGGCTGGTCATACACTGATCACGTGACTGCACATGCACTGATCACGTGGCTGATCATACAGTGATCACGTGGCTGACCATGCACTGATTTCGTGTCTGATCATGCACTGATCTCGTAGCTATCATGCACTGATCACGTGACTGTGCATGCACTGATCACGTGGCTGATCATGCACAGATCACGTGGCTTTTCATGCAATGATAGCCTGGCTATCATACACTGATCACGTGACTGATCATGCACTCTTCACTGGCCTGATCATGCACTGATCACGTGGCTGATCATGCAATGATCACGAAGCTAATCATACACTGATCACGTGACTGTGCCTGCACTGATCATGTGGCTGATCATGCATTAATCACGTGGGAGATCATGCACTGATCAAGTGGCTGATCATACACTGCTCACATGACTGATAATGCACTAAACACGTTGTGGATCATGCACTGATCACGTGGCTGATCATACAATGATCACGTGGCTGTTCATGCACTGATCACGTGGCTGATCATACACTGATCACGGGACTGTGCAGGCACTGATCACCTGGCTGCTCATGCACTGATCTCGTGGCTGATCATACACTGATCATGTGGCTGATCATACACTAATCACGTGGCTGATCATGCACTGATCACATGGCTGATCATAAACTGATCACATGACTTATCATGCACTGATCAGGTGTCTGATCATGCACTGATCACGTACATGATCATGCACTGATCATTTGGCTGATCATACACTGATCACGTGACTACGCATGCACTGATCACTTGGCTGATCATGCACTGATCACGAGGCTGATCATGCACTGATAACTGGACTATCACACACTGATCACGTGACTGATCATGCACTGAACACGTGGCTAATCATGCACTGATCAAGAAGCTGATCATACACTGATCACGTGACTGTGCATGCACTGATCACGAAGCTGATCATACACTGATCACGTGACTGATCATGCACTGATCACGTGGCTGATCATGCAGTGATCATATGACTGATTATGCACTGATCGCTTAGCTATAGTGCACTGATCACAAGAATGCACATGCCATGATCATGTGACTGATCATGCACTGATCACGTGGCTATCATGCACTGATCACGTGGTTAATCATGCACTGATCACGTGACTGATTATGCACTGATCGCGTAGCTATCATGCACTGATCACATGACTGCGCATGCCATGATCACGTGACTGATCATGCACTGATCACGTGGCTGTCATGCACTGATCATGTGGCTAATAATACATTGATCACCTAAATAATCATGCACTGATAACGGGGTGACCTTGCACTGATCACGTGGCTGATCAGGCACTGATAACTTAGCTATCATGCACTGATCACATGACTGTGCAAGAACTGACAACGTGGATATCATACACTGGACACGTGACAGATCATGCACTGATCACTTGACTGATCATGCACTGATCTGGTGGCTATCATGCATTGATCCCGTTGTTGATCATACAATGATCACGTGACTGATCATGCACTCATCACATGGCTATAATGCACTGATCACTTGGCTATCATGCACTGATCACGTGGATGATCATACATTGATCACGAGGCTGATTATACACTGATCACGTGACTGATCATGCACTGATCAAGTGGCTATCATGCACTGATCACGTGGCTAGCATGCACTGATCACGTGAATGATCATGCAGTGATCACGTGACTGATTATGAACTGATTTCGTAGCTATCATGCACTGATCACATGACTGCCCATGCCATGATCACGTGACTGATCATGCACGGATCAGGTGGCTATCATGCACTGATCACGTGGCTGATCCTACACTGATCATGTGGGCTGATCATGCACTCATCACGTTGCGTATCCTTCACTCATCACGTGGCTGATCATGCACTGATCACGTGGCTGATGATGCACTAATCACGTGGCTAATCATACATTGATAACATAACTAATCATGCACTGATCCCTTGGCAATCTTGCACTGATCACGTGACTGATCATGCACTGATCTGGTGGCTACCATGCATTGATCCCGTGGTTGATCGTACACTGATCACGTGACTGATCATGCACTAGTCACGTGGCTGATCATACATTCAACAGGTGACTGATCATGCACTGATCACCTGGCTATCCTGCACTGATAACGTAGCTGATCATGCACTGATCACGTGATTGATCATGCACTGAAGACGTGACTGATCATGCACTGATCACGTGGCTATCATGCACTGATCAAGTGGCTGATCATACTCTGCTCCCGAAACTGATCATGCACTGATCACGTGGCTGATCAGAAACTGATCACGTGACTGAGCATACAGTGATAAGTGTCTGAATATTGCTGATCATGGTATTGATCATGCGGTGATCACTTGGGTATCGTGCACTGATCACCTGACTCCCATGCACTGATCATGTAACTGTAGGCAATGATCACATGGCTATCATGCAGTGATCACGTGGCTGATCATGCACTGATCACGTGACTGCACGTGCACTGATGACGTGGCTGATCATACAGTGATCACGTGACTGATCATGCACTGATCATGTGGCTGATCATGCACTAATCACGTTGCTGATCATGGACTGGTCAGGTGGCTATCATGCACTGATTATGGGGCTGATCATTCACTGATCACATGGCAATAATGCACTGATCACCTGTCTTATCAAACACTGATCACTTGACTGATCATGCACTGATCACGTGCCTGATCATGCACTGATCACGTGGCTGATCATGCACTGATCACGAAGCTGATCATACACTGATCACGAGACTGCATGCACTGATCATTTGGATGATCATGCACTGATCAAGGGGCTGATTATGCACTGATCACGTGGCTGATCATACAATGTTCACGTGACTGATAATGCACTGATCACGTGCCTGATCATGCACTGATTACGTGGCTGAGCATGCACTGATCACGAAGCTGATCATACACTGATCACGCGACTGTGCATGCACTGAAAACGTGGGTGATCATGCATTCATCACGTGGCTGATCATGCACTGATCACATGGCTGATAATACACTGTTCATGTGCCTGATCATGCACTAAATATGTTGCGGATAATGCAATGATCGTGTGGCTGATCATACACTGATCACGTGGCTGATCATATTCTGATCACGTGGCTGATCAGGCACTGAATAATCATGTACTGTTCACGTGGCTATCATGCACTGATCACGTGACTGATCATGCACTGATCACGTGGATATCATGCACTGCTCCTGTGACTGAGCATTCACTGATCACTTAGCTATCATGCATTGATCACTTGGCTATCATGCACTGATCACGTGGCTGATCATACAGTGATCAAGTGGCTGATCATGCACTGATTACTTGGCTGATAATGCACAGATCTCGTAAGTATCATGCACTGATCACATGGCTATCATGCACTGATCCCATGGCTGATCATGCAGTGATCACCTGACTGATCATGCACAGTCGTGGCTATCATGCACTGATCACGTGGCTGATCATACACTGATCACGTGACTGATCATGCACTCTTCACGTGCCTGATCATGCACTGATCACGTGGCTGATTATGCACTGATCACGAAGCTCATCATACACTGATCACGTGACTGTGCATGCACTGATCACGTGGCTTATGATGCACTGATCACGTGGCTGATCATGCATTGATCACGTGCCTGATCATACACTGATCACGTGGCTGATCATGCACTAATCACGTTGTGGATCATGCAGTGATCACGTGGCTGAAAATACAGTGATCACGTGGCTGATCATGGACTGATCACGTGCGTGACCATGAACTGCTCACGTGGCTGATCATGCACTGATCATGAAGCTGATCATACACTGATCACGTGACTGTCCATGTACTGGTCATGTTGCTGATATTGCCCTGATCATGGGGCTGATCATACACTGATCACGTGGCTGATAATGCACTAATCACGTTGCTTATCATGCTCTGCTCAGGTGGCTATCATGCACTGATCACGTGGCTAATCATGCACTGATCACGTGTCTCATCGTACACTTATCACGTGGCTGATCATGCACTAATCACGTTGCTTAACATGCACTGATCAGTTTGCTATCATGCACTGATCACGTGGCTGAACATACACTGATCATGGGACTGCGCATGCACTGATCACGTGATTGATAATGCACTGATCACGTGGCTATCATGCAATGATCACGTGTCTAGCATGCACTGAACACGTGGCTGATCATACACTGCTCACGTGACTGCACATGCACTAATCACGTGACTGCACATGCACTGATCACGTAATTGTATGCAATGATCACGTGGCTATCATGCACTGATCACGTGGCTAATCATGCACTGCTCATGTGACAGAGCATGCACTGATCACGTAGCTATCATGCATTGATCACTGGTCTATCATGTACTGATCACGTGACTGCACATGCAGTGATCACATAATTGTAGGCAATGATTACGTGGCTATCATGCACTGCTCATGTGACTGAGCATGCACTGATTACGTAGCTATCATGCATTGATCACTTGACTATCATGCACTGAACACGTGGCTGATCATACACTAATCACGTGACTGCACATGCACTGATCACGTGACTGATCATACAGTGATCACGTGGCTGATCATGCACTGATTACGTGGCTGATCATGCACTGATCTCATATCTATCATGCACTGATCACATGGCTATCATGCACTGATCACGTGGCTGATCATACACTGATCACGTGACTGACCATGCACTGATCACGAGTCTGATTATGCACTGATCACTTGGCTGATCATGCACTGATCACAAAGCTGATCATACACTGATCACGTGACTGTGCATGCACTGATCACGTGGCTGATCATGCACTGATCACGTGGCTGTTCATGCAATGATAACCTGGCTATCATACACTGATTATGTGTCTGATCATGCACTCTTCACTGGCCTTATCATGCACTGATCATGTGGCTGATCATGCAATGATCACGAAGCTGATCATACACTGATCACGTGACTGTGCCTGCACTGACCATGTGGTTGATCATGCACTGATCACGTGGGAGAGCATGAACTGATCACGTGGCTGATCATACACTGATCACGTGACTGATCATGCACTAATCACTTTGCGTATTATGCAATGATCACGTGGCTGATCATACGCTGATCACGTGGCTGTTCATGCACTGATCACGTGGCTGAAATACACTGATCAAATTACTGATGATGCATTGATCACGTGCCTGATCATGCACTGATCACGAAGCTGGTCATACACTGATCACGTGGCTGATCATACACTGATCACGTGACTGATCATGCACTAATCACGTTGCGGATTATGCAATGATCACGTGGCTGTTCATGCACTGTTCACGTGGCTGAAATACACTGAACAAATTACTGATAATGCACTGATCACGTGCCTGTTCATGCACTGTTCACGAAGCTGATCATACACTGATCACGTGGCTGATCATACACTGATCACATGACTGTGCATGCACTGATCACGTGGCTGATCATGCACTGATCATTTGGCTGATAATGCACTGATCACGTGGCTGATCATGCACTGATCACGTGGCTGATCATACACTGATCACGTGGCTGATCATGCACTGATTACGTGGCTTATCATACACTGATCACATGACTTATCATGCACTGATCAGGTGCCTGATCATGCACTAATCACGTACCTGATCATGCACTGATCATTTGGCTGATCATACACTGATCCCGTGACTGCGCATGCACTGAACACTTGACTGATCATTCACTGATCACCTGGCTATAATGCACTGATCATGTGTCTATAATGCACTAATCACGTGACTGCGCATGAACTGATCACTTACCTGTTCATGCACTGATTACGTGGCTATCATGCACTGATCATGTGGCTGATCATGCAATGATCACGAAGCTGATCATACACTGATCGCGTGACTGTGCCTGCACTGATCATGTGGTTTATCATGCACTGATCACGTGGGAGAGCATGAACTGATCACGTGGCTGATCATACACTGATCACGTGACTGATCATGCACTAATCACGTTGCGGATTATGCAATGATCACGTAGCTGTTCATGCACTGATTACGTGGCTGAAATACACTGATCAAATTACTGATAATGCACTGATCACGTGCCTGATCATGCACTGATCACGAAGCTGATCATACACTGATCACGTGGCTGATCATACATTGATCACATGACTGTGCATGCACTCATCACGTGCCTGATCATACACTGATCACGTGGCTGATCATACACTGATCACATGACTGTGCATGCACTCATCACGTGGCTGATCATGCACTGATCACGTGGCTGATCATGCAGTGATCACGTGGCTGATCATACACTGATCATTTGGCTGATAATGCACTGATCACGTGGCTGATCATGCATTTATCACGTGGCTGATCATACACTGATCACGTGGCTGATCATGCACTGATTACGTGGCTGATCATACACTGATCACATGACTTATCATGCACTGATCAGGTGCCTGATCATGCACTGATCATTTGGCTGATCATACACTGATCCCGTGACTGCGCATGCACTGATCACGTGACTGATCATTCACTGTTCACCTGGCTATCATGCACTGATCATGTGTCTATCATGCACTAATCACGTGACTGCGCATGAACTGATCACTTACCTGTTCATGCACTGATTACGTGGCTATCATGCCCTGATCACGTGGCTGATCATGCACTGATCACATGACTGATTATGCACTGATCGTATAGCTATAACGCACTGATCACATGACTGGGCATGCCATGATCATGTGACTGATCATGCACTGATCACGTGCCTATCATGAACTGATCACGTGGCTGATCATGCACTGATCACGTGGCTATCATGCACTGATCATGTGGCTAATCATACATTGATCACCTAAATAATCATGCACTGATCACGGGGCGATATTGCACTGATCACGTGGCTGATAAGGCACTGATAACTTACCTATCATGCACTGATCACATGACTGCGCAAGAACTGATCACGTGGATATCATACACTGGACATGTGACAGATAATGCACTGATCACGTGACTGATCATGCACTGATCACTTGACAATCTTGCACTGATCACGTGGCTGATCATGCACTGATCACGTAGCTATCATGCACTGATCACATGACTGCGCATGAACTGATCATGTGGATATCATACACTGATCAAGTGACATATCATGCAGTGATCACTTGAATGATCATGCACTGATCACGTGGCTATCAGGCACTGATCACGTGCCTGTTCATGCACTAATCAGGTTGTGGATCATGCACTGATCACGTGGCTGATAATACAGTGATCACGTGGCTGATCATGCACTGATCACATGGATGATCATACACTGATCACATGACTAATCATGCACTGATCACATGCCTGACCATGAACTGATGACGTGGCTGATCATACACTGATCATGAAGCTGATCATACACTGATCACGTGACTGTGCATGCACTCATCTCGTGGATGATATTGCACTGGTCACGTGGCTGATCATGCACTATTCACGTGTCTGATCGTACACTGATCACGTGGCTTATCATGCACAAATCACGTTTCTTATCATGCACTGATCAGGTTGCTATCATGCACTGATCACGTGGATGATCATACACTAATCACGTGACTGCACATGCACTGATCAAGTGACTGGTCATGCACTGTTCACGTGTCTATCATGCACTGATCACGTGACTGCACATGCACTGATCACGTAATTGTAGGCAATGCTCACGTGGCTATCATGCACTGCTCATGTTACTGAGCATGCACTGATCACGTAGCTATCATGCATTGATCACTTGGCTATCATGCACTGAACACGTGGCTGATCATACACTGATCACGTGACTGCACATACACTGATTACGTGGCTCATCATACAGTGATCACGTGGCTGATCATGCACTGGTTACGTGGCTGATTATGCCCTGATCTCGTAGCTATCATGCACTGATCACATGGCTATCATGCACTCATCACGTGGCTGATCATGCACTGATCACGTGACTGATCTTGCACTGATCTGGTGGCTATCATGCATTTATCACGTGGTTGATCATACACTGATCACGTGACTGATCATGCACTGATCACGTGGCTATCATGCACTGATCACTTGGCTATCATGCACTGATCACGTGGCTATCATGCACTGATCTTGTGGCTGATCATACACTAATCACGTGTCTGCACATGCACTGATCACGTTAGAGTTCATGCACTGATCACGTGGCTATCATGCACTGTTCACGTGTCTATCATGCACTGATCACGTGACTGCACATGCACTGATCACGTAATTGTAGGCAATGATCACCTGGCTATCATGCACTGCTCATGTTACTGAGCATGCACTGATCACGTAGCTATCATGCATTGATCACTTGGCTATCATGCACTGAACACCTGGCTGATCATACACTGGTCAGGTAACCGCACATGCACTGATCACATGGCTGATCATACAGTGATCACGTGGCTGATCATGCACTGGTTACGTGGTTGATCTAGCACTGATCTCGTAGCTATCATGCACTGATCACATGGCTATCATGCACTGATCCCGTGGCTGATAATGCCCTGGTCACGTGACTGATCATGCACTGGTCAACTGGCTATCGTGCACTGATCACGTGGATGATCATACACTGATCACCTGACTGATCATGCACTGATCACGTGCCTGATCATGCACTGATCATGTGACTGTGCATGCACTCATCACGTGGCTGATCATGCACTGATCACGTGGCTGATCATGCAATGATAACCTGGCTATCATAAACTGATCACGTGACTGATCATGCACTCTTCACTGGCCTGATCATGCACTGATCACCTGGCTGATAATGCACTGATCACGAAGCTGATCGTACACTGATCATGTGACTCTGCATGCACTGATAACGTGGCTGATCATGCACTGATCACGTGGTGATCATTCACTGATCACATGGCTGATCATACACTGATCACGTGGCTGATCATACACTGATCAAATTTCTGATAATGCACTGATCACGTGCCTGATAATGCACTGATCAGAAAGCTGACCATACACTGATCACGTGACTGTGCATGCACTTATCACGTGGCTTATCATACACTGATCACGTGGTTGATCATGCACTGATCACGTGGCTGATCATACACTGATCACGTGACTTATCATGCACTGATCATGTGCCTGATCATACACTGATCACGTACATGATCATGCACTGATCATTTGGCTGATCGTACACTGATCACTTGACTGCTCATGCACTGATCACGTGACTGATCATGCACTGATCACTGGCTATCATGCACTGATCACGTGTCTATCATGCACTAATCATGTGATTGCCCATGAACTGATCACTTACCTGTTCATGCACTGATCACGTGGCTATCATTCACTGATCACGTGGCTGATCCTGCAATGATCACCTGACTGATTATGAACTGATTGTGTAGCTATCATGCACTGATCACATGAGTGCACATGCCAAGATCACGTGACTGATCATGCACTGATCAGGTGGCTAAACATACATTGATCACTTAACTAACCATGCACTGATCACGTGGCAATCTTGCACTGATGACGTAGATGATCATGCACTGATCACATAGCTATCATCCACTGAGCACATGACTGCCCATGAACTGATTCCGTGGCTATCATACACTGATCAAGCGACATATCATGCACTGATCACTTGACTAATCATGCACTGATCACGTGGATATCATGCACTGATCACGTGGCTGATCGTGCACTGATTAGCTGGCTATCATACACTGATCAAGTGACTGCTCATGCACTCTTCACGTACCTGATCATGCACTGATCACGTGGCTGACCATGCACTGATCACGAAGCTGATCATACACTGATCACGTGACTGTGCATGCACTGATTACGTGGCTGATCATACACTGATCACGTGGTGATCATTCACTGATCACGTGGCTGATCATGCACTAATCACCTTCTGGATCATGCACTGATCACGTGGCTGATCATACACTGATCACGTGGCTGATCATGCACTGATCACGTGGCTGATCATGCACTGATCACGTGGCTGATCATACTCTGATTACGAAGTTGATCATACACTGATCACGTGACTGCATCCACTGATCATTTGACTGTGCATGCACTGATCACATGGATGATCATGCACTGATTAATCATGTACTGGTCACTTGGCTATCATGCAGTGATCACGTGGCTGATCAGGAACTGATCACGTGCCTAATCATGCACAGGTCATGTGTCTGAATGTGGCTGATCATGTGATTGATCATGCGCTTTACACGTGGCTATCATGCACTGATGATGTGCCTCAGGAGGCAATAATCAAAGAGCTGAGCAGGCACAAATCACGCATTCAGCAGGCAATAATCATGGACATCACCTGTGATGAATCATGCTGCTCAGCTGGCAAAAGTCAAGCAGATGAGCAGGTAGGAATCACACGGCTCAGCTGGCAATTGTCAAGCAGATGAGAAGGCAGGAGTCACGAAGCTCAGCTGGCAATAATAACGCAGATGAGCAGCCAGGAATCACGCAGCTCAACTGGCAATTATCAAGACGATGAGCAGGCAGGAATCAAGCAGCTCAGCTGGCTCTTGTCAAGCAGCTGAGCAGACAGGAAAAACGCAGCTCAGTAGGCCCTGATCACGTGACTGAGCACGCACTGTTCACGTGGCTGATCATACACTGATCACGTGCTTGATCATGCCCTGATCACATGGCTATCATTCACTGATCACTTGACTGTGCATGCACTGATCACGTGGATGATCATACAGTGATCACGTGACTGATCATGCACTAAAAAAATGGCTGATCATGCACTGATCACGTGACTGATCATGCACTGATCACGTGATTGATCATGCACTGATTAATCATGTACTGGTCACGTGGCTATCATGCACTGATCACGTGGCTGATCATACACTTATCACGTGGCTATCATGAACTGATCACATGGCTATCATGCACTGATTCCGTGGCTGATCATGCACTGATCATGTGGCTACCATGCACTGATCACGTGGCTGATCATGCACTATTCACATGGCTGATCATGCACTGATCACGAAGCTGAGCATACAATGATCAGGTGACTGTGCATGCACTCATTACGTGGCTGATCATGCACTGATCACGTGGCTGATCATGCCCTGATACCCTGGCTATCATACACTGATAAGGTGACTGATCATGCACTCTTTACGTGCCTGATCATGCACTGATCACATGACTGATCATGCACTGATCACGTACCTGATAATGCACTGATCATTTGGCTGATCATATACTGATAACGTTACTGTTCATGCACTGATCACGTGGCTATCAAGCACTGATCACGTGGCTGATAATGCACTTGTCACATGGATGATCATACACTGATAACGTGAGAGATCATGCACTGAATACATGACTGATCATGCACTGATCACGTGGCAATCATGCACTGATCACGTGAGTGCCCATGCACTGATTATGTGGATGATCATACACTGATCACCTGACTGATCATGCACTGATCACGGGACTGATCATGCACTGATCACGTGGCTATCATGCACTGATAATGTGACTGCACATGCACTGATCATGGAACTGTAGGCAATGATCACTTGGCTATCATGCACTGATCACGTGGCTGATCATGCACTGATCATGTGACTGAGCATGCACCAATCACGTAGCTACCATGCATTGATCACTTGGCTATCATGCACTGATTACGTGGGTGATCATACACTATTAACCTGACTGCACATGCACTGATCACGTGGCTGATCATACAGTGATCACGTGGCTGATCATGCACTGATCACGTGGCTGATCATGGACTAATCACGTTGCTGATCATGCACTGGCCGGTGCTTATCATGCACTGATTACGTGGCTAATTATGCACTGATCACGTAGCTATCATGCACTGATCACATGGATATCATGCACTGTTCCCGTGGCTGATCATGCACTTATTACGTGACTGATCATGCACTGATCACGATGCTATCATGCACTGAACACGTGGCTGATCATACACTTATCATGTGGCTGATCATGACTGATCACGTGCCTGATCATGCACAGATCACGATGCTATCATGCACTGAACACGTGGCTGATCATACACTGATCATGTAACTGATCATGACTGATCACGTGCCCTATCATGCACTGATCACGTGTCTGATCGTGCAGTGATCACAAAGCTGATCATACACTGACCACGGGACTGTGCATGCACTGATCACTTGGCTGATCATGCACAGATCACCTGGCGGATCATGCACTGGTAACCTGGCTATCATACACTGATCACGTGACTGATCGTGCACCCTTCACGTGCCTGATCATGCACTGATCGAGTGCCTGATCATGCACTGATCACTTTGCTGATCATGCACTGATCACGTGGCTGATCATGTACTTTTCAGGTGCCTGTTCATGCACTGATCACGTGGCTGATCATGCACTGATCACGTGGCTGACCATACACTTATCACATGACTGATCAAGCACTGATCACGTGGATGATCATGCACTGATCATGTGACTGAGCAGGCAGCGATTAAGTACTACCATGCATTGATCACTTGGCTATCATGCAGTGATCACGTGGCTGATCATACACTGATCACGTGCCTGATCATGCACTGATCACGTGGCTATCATGCACTGATAATGTGACTGTGCATGCAGTGATCATGGAACTGTAGGCAATGATCACTTGGCTATCATGCACTGATCACGTGGCTGATCATGCACTGATCATGTGACTAAGCATGCACCAATCACATAGCTACCATGCATTGATCACTTGGCTATCATGCACTGATCACGTGGCTGATCATGCACTGATCACCTGACTGCACATGCACTGATCACGTGGCTGATCATACAGTGATCACGTGGCTGATCATGCACTGATCACGTGGCTGGTCATGCAATAATCGCGTTGCTGATCATGCACTGATCACGATGCTATCATGCACTGAACACGTGGCTGATCATACACTGATCATGTGACTGATCATGACTGATCACGTGCCTGATCATGCACTGATCACGTGTCTGATCATGCACTGATCACAAAGCTGATCATACACTGACCAAGGGACTGTGCATGCACTGATCACTTCGCTGATCATGCACAGATCACCTGGCTGATCATGCACTGGTAACCTGGCTATCATACACTGATCACGTGACTGATCGTGCACTCTTCACTGGCCTGATCATGCACTGATCACGTGACTGTGCATGCACTGATCACGTTGCTGATCATGCACTGATCACGTGGCTGATCATGTACTCTTCAGGTGCCTGTTCATGCACTGATCACGTGGCTGATCATGCACTGATCACCTCGCTGACCATACACTGATCACATGACTGATCAAGCACTGATCACGTGCCTGATCATGCACTGATCACGTGGCTGATCATACACTGATCACGAAGCTGATCACACACTGATCACGTAACTGTGCATGCACTGATCACGTGGCTGATCATGCACTGATCATGTGACTGAGCATGCACCGATCACGTACTATCATGCATTGATCACTTGGCTATCATGCACTGATCACGTGGCAGATCATACACTGATCAGGTGGCTGATCATGTACTGGTCAAGTGGCTATCATGCACTGATTACGCGGCTGATCATACAGAGATTACGTGGCTATCATGCAGTGATCACGTGGCTGATCATGCACTGATCACGTGACTGATCATGCACTGATCACGTGGCTATCATGCCACTAATCATGTGGCTAATCTTACATTGATCACCTAAATAATCATGCACTGATCACCTGGCGATCTTGCACTGATCCCGTGGCTGATCAGGCACTGATAACTTAGCTATCATGAACTGATCACATGACTGGGCAAGAACTGATCACGTGGATATCATACACTGGACACGTGACAGATCATGCACTGATCACGTGACTGATCATGCACTGATCTGGTGGCTATCATGCATTGATCACGTGGTTGATCATACACTGTTCACCTGACTGATCATGCACTGATCACGTGGCTATCATGCACTGATCACGTGGCTATCATGCACTGATCACTTGGCTATCATGCACTGATCACGTGGCTGATCATGCAGTGATCTGTTGGCTATTCATGCACTGTTCACAGGCCTATCATGCACTGATCACCTGGATGATCATACACTGATGAAGTGGCTATCATGCACTGATCACGTGACTTTTCATGCACTGATCACGTGGTTATCATGCACTTTTCACGTGTCTATCATGCACTGATCACTTGGCTATCATGCACTGATCACGTGGCTGATCATGCAGTGATCTGTTGGCTCTCATGCACTAATCACGTGCCTATCATGCACTTAGCACGTGGATGATCATACACTGATCACGAGGCTGATCATACACTGATAACGTGACTGATCATGCACTAATCAAGTGGCTATCATGCACTGATTACGTGGCTAGCATGAACTGATCACCTGGCTGATCATGCAGTGATCTGTTGGCTATCATGCACTGATCACGTGGTTATCATGCACTGATCACCTGGCTATCATGCACTGATCACTTGGCTAGCATGCACTGATCACGTGGCTGATCATGCAGTGATCTGTTGGTTCTCATGCACTGATCACGTGCCTATCATGCACTGAGCACTTGGATGATCATACACTGATCACGAGGCTGATCATACACTGATAACGTGACTGATCATGCAGTAATCAAGTGGCTATCATGCACTGATTACGTGGCTAGCATCCACTGATCACGTGAATGATCATGCCAGTGATCACGTCGCTATCATGCACTGATCACGTGGGTTATCATGCACTGATCACCTGGCTATCATGCACTGATCACTTGCTAGCATGCACTGATCACGTGGCTGATCATGCAGTGATCTGTTGGTTCTCAATGCACTGATCACGTGCCTATCATGCACTGAGCACTTGGATGATCATACACTATCACGAGGCTGATCATACACTGGATAACGTGACTGATCATGCAGTAATCAAGTGGCTATCATGCACTGATTACGTGGCTGATCATACACTGATCACGTGACTGCACATGCACTGATCACGTGACTGATCATACAGTGATCACGTGGCTGATCATGCACTGATTACGTGGCTGATCATGCACTGATCTCATATCTATCATTGCACTGATCACATGGCTATCATGCACTGATTCACGTGGCTGATCATACACTGATCACGTGACTGACCATGCACTGATCACGAGTCTGATTATGCACTGATCACTTGGCTGATCATGCACTGATCACAAAGCTGATCATACACTGATCACGTGGACTGTGCATGCACTGATCACGTGGCTGTTCATGCAATGATAACCTGGCTATCATACACTGATTATGTGTCTGATCATGCACTCTTCACTGGCCTTATCATGCACTGATCATGTGGCTGATCATGCAATGATCACGAAGCTGATCATACACTGATCTACGTGACTGTGCCTGCACTGACCATGTGGTTGATCATGCACTGATCACGTGGAGAGCATGAACTGATCACGTGGCTGATCATACACTGATCACGTGACTGATCATGCACTAATCACTTTGCGTATTATGCAATGATCACGTGGCTGATCATACGCTGATCACGTGGCTGTTCATGCACTGATCACGTGGCTGAAATACACTGATCAAATTACTGATGATGCATTGATCACGTGCCTGATCATGCACTGATCACGAAGCTGGTCATACACTGATCACGTGGCTGATCGATACACTGATCACGTGACTGATCATGCACTAATCACGTTGCGGATTATGCAATGATCACGTGGCTGTTCATGCACTGTTCACGTGGCTGAAATACACTGAAACAAATTACTGATAATGCACTGATCACGTGCCTGTTCATGCACTTGTTCACGAAGCTGATCATACACTGATCACGTGGCTGATCATACACTGATCACATGACTGGTGCATGCACTGATCCGTGGCTGATCATGCAGTGATCTGTTGGTTCTCATGCACTGATCACGTGCCTATCATGCACTGAGCACTTGGTGATCATACACTGATCACCGAGGCTGATCATACACTGATAACGTGACTGATCATGCAGTAATCAAGTGGCTATCATGCACTGATTACGTGGCTAGCATGCACTGATCACGTGAATGATCATGCCAGTGATCACGTCGCTATCATGCACTCATCTCGAGATTGGGCATGCACTGATCACGAGGATGATCATACAGTGATCACGTTTCAGATCATGCACTGAAGACGTGATTGATCATGCACTGATCATTTGGCTATCATGCACTGATCACGTTTCCTATCATGCCCTGAACACGGGATGCACATGAACTGATCACGTACATGTAGGCAATGATCACGTGGGAATCATGCACTCCTCATGTGACTGAGCATGCACTGATCACGTAGCTATCATGCATTGATCAACTTGGCTATCATGCACTGAACACGTGGCTGGTCAATACACTGATCACGTGACTGCAACATGCACTGATCACGTGGCTGATCATACCAGTGATCACGTGGCTGACCATGCACTGATTTCGTGTCTGATCATGCACTGATCTCGTAGCTATCATGCACTGATCACGTGACTGTGCATGCAACTGATCACGTGGCTGATCATGCACAGATCACGTGGGCTTTTCATGCAATGATAGCCTGGCTATCATACACTGATCACGTGACTGATCATGCACTCTTCACTGGCCTGATCATGCACTGATCACGTGGCTGATCATGCAATGATCACGAAGCTAATCATACACTGATCACGTGACTGTGCCTGCACTGATCATGGTGGCTGATCATGCATAATCACGTGGGAGATCATGCACTGATCAAGTGGCTGAATCATACACTGCTCACATGACTGATAATGCACTAAAACACGTTGTGGATCATGCACTGATCACGTGGCTGATCATACAATGATCACGTGGCTGTTCATGCACTGATCACGTGGCTGATCATACACTGATTCACGGGACTGTGCAGGCACTGATCACCTGGCTGCTCATGCACTGATCTCGTGGCTGATCATACACTGATCATGTGGCTGATCATACACTAATCACGTGGCTGATCATGCACTGATCACATGGCTGATCATAAACTGATCACATGACTTATCATGCACTGATCAAGGTGTCTGATCATGCACTGATCACGTACATGATCATGCACTGATCATTGGCTGATCATACACTGATCACGTGACTACGCATGCACTGATCACTTGGCTGATCATGCACTGATCACGAGGCTGATCATGCACTGATAACTGGACTATCACACACTGATCACGTGACTGATCATGCACTGAACACGTGGCTAATCATGCACTGATCAAGAAGCTGATCATACACTGATCACGTGACTGTGCATGCACTGATCACGAAGACTGATCATACACTGATCACGTGACTGATCATGCACTGATCACGTGGCTGATCATGCAGTGATCATATGACTGATTATGCACTGATCGCTTAGCTATAGTGCACTGATCACAAGAATGCACATGCCATGATCATGTGACTGATCATGCACTGATCACGTGGCTATCATGCACTGATCACTGGTAATCATGCACTGATCACGTGACTGATTATGCACTGATCGCGTAGCTATCATGCACTGATCACATGACTGCGCATGCCATGATCACGTGACTGATCATGCACTGATCACGTGGCTGTCATGCACTGATCATGTGGCTAATAATACATTGATCACCTAAATAATCATGCACTGATAACGGGGTGACCTTGCACTGATCACGTGGCTGATCAGGCACTGATAACTTAGCTATCATGCACTGATCACATGACTGTGCAAGAACTGACAACGTGGATATCATACACTGGACACGTGACAGATCATGCACTGATCACTTGACTGATCATGCACTGATCTGGTGGCTATCATGCATTGATCCCGTTGTGATCATACAATGATCACGTGACTGATCATGCACTCATCACATGGCTATAATGCACTGATCACTTGGCTATCATGCACTGATCACGGTGGATGATCATACATTGATCACGAGGCTGATTATACACTGATCACGTGACTGATCATGCACTGATCAAGTGGCTATCATGCACTGATCACGTGGCTAGCATGCACTGATCACGTGAATGATCATGCAGTGATCACGTGACTGATTATGAACTGATTTCGTAGCTATCATGCACTGATCACATGACTGCCCATGCCATGATCACGTGACTGATCATGCACGGATCAGGTGGCTATCATGCACTGATCACGTGGCTGATCCTACACTGATCATGTGGCTGATCATGCACTCATCACGTTGCGTATCCTTCACTCATCACGTGGCTGATCATGCACTGATCACTGGCTGATGATGCACTAATCACGTGGCTAATCATACATTGATAACATAACTAATCATGCACTGATCCCTTGGCAATCTTGCACTGAATCACGTGACTGATCATGCACTGATCTGGTGGCTACCATGCATTGATCCCTGGTTGATCGTACACTGATCACGTGACTGATCATGCACTAGTCACGTGGCTGATCATACATTCAACACGGTGACTGATCATGCACTGATCACCTGGCTATCCTGCACTGATAACGTAGCTGATCATGCACTGATCACGTGATTGATCATGCACTGAAGACGTGACTGATCATGCACTGATCACGTGGCTATCATGCACTGATCAAGTGGCTGATCATACTCTGCTCCCGAAACTGATCATGCACTGATCACGTGGCTGATCAGAAACTGATCACGTGACTGAGCATACAGTGATAAGTGTCTGAATATTGCTGATCATGTATTGATCATGCGGTGATCACTTGGGTATCGTGCACTGATCACCTGACTCCCATGCACTGATCATGTAACTGTAGGCAATGATCACATGGCTATCATGCAGTGATCACGTGGCTGATCATGCACTGATCACGTGACTGCACGTGCACTGATGACGTGGCTGATCATACAGTGATCACGTGACTGATCATGCACTGATCATGTGGCTGATCATGCACTAATCACGTTGCTGATCATGGACTGGTCAGGTGGCTATCATGCACTGATTATGGGGCTGATCATTCACTGATCACATGGCAATAATGCACTGATCACGTGTCTTATCAAACACTGATCACTTGACTGATCATGCACTGATCACGTGCCTGATCATGCACTGATCACGTGGCTGATCATGCACTGATCACGAAGCTGATCATACACTGATCACGAGACTGCATGCACTGATCATTTGGATGATCATGCACTGATCAAGGGGCTGATTATGCACTGATCACGTGGCTGATCATACAATGTTCACGTGACTGATAATGCACTGATCACGTGCCTGATCATGCACTGATTACGTGGCTGAGCATGCACTGATCACGAAGCTGATCATACACTGATCACGCGACTGTGCATGCACTGAAAACGTGGGTGATCATGCATTCATCACGTGGCTGATCATGCACTGATCACATGGCTGATAATACACTGTTCATGTGCCTGATCATGCACTAAATATGTTGCGGATAATGCAATGATCGTGTGGCTGATCATACACTGATCACGTGGCTGATCATATTCTGATCACGTGGCTGATCAGGCACTGAATAATCATGTACTGTTCACGTGGCTATCATGCACTGATCACGTGACTGATCATGCACTGATCACGTGGATATCATGCACTGCTCATGTGACTGAGCATGCACTGATCACTTAGCTATCATGCATTGATCACTTGGCTATCATGCACTGATCACGTGGCTGATCATACAGTGATCAAGTGGCTGATCATGCACTGATTACTTGGCTGATAATGCACAGATCTCGTAAGTATCATGCACTGATCACATGGCTATCATGCACTGATCCCATGGCTGATCATGCAGTGATCACCTGACTGATCATGCACAGTCGTGGCTATCATGCACTGATCACGTGGCTGATCATACACTGATCACGTGACTGATCATGCACTCTTCACGTGCCTGATCATGCACTGATCACGTGGCTGATTATGCACTGATCACGAAGCTCATCATACACTGATCACGTGACTGTGCATGCACTGATCACGTGGCTTATGATGCACTGATCACGTGGCTGATCATGCATTGATCACGTGCCTGATCATACACTGATCACGTGGCTGATCATGCACTAATCACGTTGTGGATCATGCAGTGATCACGTGGCTGAAAATACAGTGATCACGTGGCTGATCATGGACTGATCACGTGCGTGACCATGAACTGCTCACGTGGCTGATCATGCACTGATCATGAAGCTGATCATACACTGATCACGTGACTGTCCATGTACTGGTCATGTTGCTGATATTGCCCTGATCATGGGGCTGATCATACACTGATCACGTGGCTGATAATGCACTAATCACGTTGCTTATCATGCTCTGCTCAGGTGGCTATCATGCACTGATCACGTGGCTAATCATGCACTGATCACGTGTCTCATCGTACACTTATCACGTGGCTGATCATGCACTAATCACGTTGCTTAACATGCACTGATCAG
>NW_020191009.1:0-15140 GCF_002263795.3 Bos taurus
GTGACTGATCATGCACTGATCACGTAATTAATCCTGCACTGATCACCTGACTCATCATGCACTGATCACGTGGCTGATCACACACGTATCACGTGACTGATCATGCACTGATCACGTGGCTATCATGCACTAATCACGTGGATAAACATACACTGATCATGTGACAGATCATGCAGTGATCACGCGGCTATCATGCACTGCTCACGTGGCTGACCATGCAATGATCACGTAGCTACCATGTACTGGTCACGTGAGTGATCATGCACTGAGCACGTAATTGATCATACACTGATCAGGTGACTTATCATGCACTGTTCACGTGACTGATCATGCACTGATCACGTGACTGATCATGCACTGATCTCGTTGCTATCATGCAAGGTTCACATGGCAGATCATGTAATGATCACGTAGCTACCATGTACTGGTCACGTGACTATCATGCACTGATCACGTAATTGATCATGCACTGATCACGTGGCTGATCATACACTGATCACGTGACTGATCATGCACTGATCACGTGGCTGATCATGCAATGATCACGTAGCTACCATGTACTGGTCACGTGACTGATCATGCACTAATCACGTAATTGATCATGCACTGATCACGTGGCTGATCATGCAATTATCATGTAGCTACCATGTACTGGTCACGTGACTGATCATGCACTAATCACATAATTGATCATGCACTGATCACGTGGCTGATCATGCACTAATCACGTGACTGGTCATGCACTGATCACGTGGCTGATCATGCACTGATCACGTGACTGATCATGCACACATCACGTGGCTATCATGCACTGCTCACGTGGCTGGTCATGCAATGATCACGTCGCTACCATATACTGGTCACGTGAATGATCATGCACAGATCACGTAAATGATCATGCACTGTTCCCGTGACTGATCATGTACTGATCACGTGACTGATCATGCACTGATCACATGGCTATCATGCTCTCCTCAAGTGGGTGATCATGCAATGATCATGTAGCAACCATGTACTGGTCACCTGACTGATCATGCACTGATCATGTAATTGATCCAGCACTGATCACGTGGCTCATCATGCACTGATCCCGTGACTGATCATGCACTGATCACGTGGCTATCATGCACTGATCACTTGGCTGGTCATACACTGATCACGCAGCTACCATGTACTCGTCACGTGACTGATCATGCACTGATGACGTAATTGATCATGCACTGATCATGTGGCTGATCATGCACTGATCACTTAACTGATCATGCACTGATCACGTGACTTATCATGCACTGATCACGTGGCTTTAATGCACTGATCACATGGCTGGTCATACACTGATCACGTGCCTGGTCATGCACAGATTACATGACTGATCATGCACTGATCACGTCACAGATCATGCACTGATCACCTGGCTATCATGCACTACTCACGTGGCTGATCATGCAATGATCATGTAGCTACCATGTACCGGTCACGTGACAGATCATACACCCATCAGGTGACTGATCATGCACTGATCACGTGGCTATCATGCACTGTTCACGTGGCTGATCATACACTGATCACCTGCCTGGTCATGCACAGATCACGTGACTAATCATGAACTGATCACGTAGCAATCATTCACTGATCACCTGGCTGATCATGCACTGATCACGTGGCTATCATGCAATGATCACGTGGCTATCATGCACTGATCACGTGGCTGATCATGCACTGATACCGTGACTGAGCATGGACTGATCACATGACTATCATGTAGTGATCACGTGACTTAATGGCGCTGACCATGTGACTGATCATGCGCTGAGCATGTTTGCTATCATACACTGATCATGTGCCTCTGGAGGCAATAAACAAAGAGCTGAGTAGGCATGAATCAAACAGTCAGCAGGCAATAATCATGGAACTCAGCTGTGAGGAATCATGCTGCTCAGCTGGCAATAATCAAGCAGCTGAGCAGGCAGGAATTACACAGCACAGCTGGCAATTGTCAAGCAGATGACAGGCAGGAATCGTGCAGCTCAGCTGGCAATTGTCAAGCAGATGAGCAGACAGGAATCACGCAGCTCAGCAGTCCCTGATCACGTGACTGAGCATGCACTGTTCACCTGGCTGATCATACACTGATCACGTGATTGATCAAGCACTGATCACTTGGATATCATGCACTGATCACGTGGCTAATCATACACTGTTCACGTGTCTGACCATGCACTGATCACGTGGCTGATCATACACTGCTCACGTAACTGATCATGCACTGATCACGTAATTGATCATGCACTGATCACGTGGCTGATCATGTAATGATCACGTAGCTACCATGTACTGGTCCCGTGAGTGATCATGCACTGATCACGTAATTGATCATTCACTGATCACGTGGCTGATCATGCACTGAACACGTGACTGATCATGCACAGATCACGTGACTGATCATGCACTGATCACGTGGCTATCATGCACTGCTCACGTGGCTGATCATGCAGTGATCACGCAGCTACCATGTACTGGTCACATGACTGATCTTGCACTGATCACGTAATTGATCATGCACTGATCACCTGGCTTATCATGCATTCATCATGTGACTGATCATGTGCTGATCATGTTTGGTGTCACACACTGATCATGTGCATCTGGAGGCAATGAACAAAGAGCTGAGTAGGCAGGAATCAGTCAGCAGGCTATAATCATGGAACTCAGCTCTGAGAAATCATGCTGCTCAGCTGGCAATAATCAAGTAGATGAGCAGGCAGGAATTATGCAGCACAGGTGGCAATTGTCAAGCAGATGACAGACAGGAATCGTACAGCTCAGCTGGCAATTGTCAAGCAGATGAGCAGACAGTAATCACGCAGCTCAGCAGGCCCTGAACACGTGACTGAGCATGCACTGTTCACGTCGCTGATCACACACCTATCACAGTGAATGATCATGCACTGATCACGTGGCTCTATGCACTGATCACGTGATTGCGCATGCACTGACACGTAATTGTATGCACTGCTCACAGTGGCTATCATGCACTGATGACGTGGCTGATCATGCACTTTTCATGTGACTGATCATGCACTGATCACGTAGCTATCTTGCACTGATAACTTGGCTGATCATACACTCATCACGGGACTGGATCGTGCACTGATTATGGCGCTATCAGGCATTGACTACATGACTCACTGCACTGATCACGTGGATGATCATGCAACTGATCACGTGACTGACCATGCACTGATCACGTGACTGATCATGCACTGATCACGTGGCTGATCATGCACTGATCACGGTGGCTATCACCGCACTGCTCACGTGGGCTGATCATGCAATGATCACGTAGCTACCATGTACTGGTCCACGTGAATGATTCATGCATGATCACCGGTAATGGATCATGCACTGGTCCATGTGGCTGATCATGCACTGATCACGTGGCTGATATACACTGATCACGTGACTGATCAGCACTGATCACGTGACTGATCATGCACTGATCACGTGGCTATCATGCACTGGATCACTTGGCTGGTCATACTGATCACGTGCCCTCGTCATGCACTGATCACGTGGCTGATCATGCAGTGAAAACGTGACTGATTATGCACTGATCACGTGGCTATCATGCAGTGATCACGTGGCCTATCATGCACAGATCACAATGGCTGATCATGGCAATGATCACCGGTAGCTACCATATACTGGTCACGTGACTGATCATACACTGTTTACCTGTCTGACCATTGCACTGCTCACGTGGCCTGATCACACACTGTTCATGGGACTGATCATGCACTGATCACGTGGATATCATGCATTGATCACGTGGCTGAACATGCATTGTTCACGGTGGCTTACCACACACCTGTCACGTGACTGATCATGCACTGATCACAGTGGCACTCATGCACTGATCACGTGGCTGATCATACTCTGCTCACGTAACTGATCATGCACACATCACGTGGCCTATCATGCCACTTCTCACCTGGCTGGTCATGGCCAATGTTCACGTAGCTACCATATACTGGTCACGTGACTGATCATGCTCAGATCACGTAAATGATCATGCACTGTTCAGTTGACTGATCATGTACTGATCACGTGACTGATCATGCACTGATCACGTGGCTATCATGCACTGCTCACGTGGCTGATCATGCAATGATCACGCAGCTACCATGTACTGGTCACATGACTGATCATGCACTGATCACGTAATTGATCATGCACTGATCACCTGGCTTATCATGCATTCATCATGTGACTGATCATGTGCTGATCATGTTTGGTGTCACACACTGATCATGTGCATCTGGAGGCAATGAACAAAGAGCTGAGTAGGCAGGAATCAGTCAGCAGGCTATAATCATGGAACTCAGCTCTGAGAAATCATGCTGCTCAGCTGGCAATAATCAAGTAGATGAGCAGCAGGAATTATGCAGCACAGGTGGCAATTGTCAAGGAGATGACAGACGGAATCGTACAGCTCAGCTGGCAATTGTCAAGCAGATGAGCAGACAGTAATCACGCAGCTCAGCAGGCCCTGAACACGTGACTGAGCATGCACTGTTCACGTCGCTGATCACACACCTATCACGTGAATGATCATGCACTGATCACGTGGCTCTCATGCACTGATCACGTGATTGCGCATGCACTGACCACGTAATTGTATGCACTGCTCACGTGGCTATCATGCACTGATGACGTGGCTGATCATGCACTTTTCATGTGACTGATCATGCACTGATCACGTAGCTATCTTGCACTGATCACTTGGCTGATCATACACTCCACGGGACTGATCGTGCACTGATTATGGCGCTATCAGGCATTGACTACATGACTCCACCTGCACTGATCACGTGGATGATCATGCACTGATCACGTGACTGACCATGCACTGATCACGTGGACTGATCATGCACTGATCACGTGGCTGATCATGCACTGATCACGTGGCTATCACGCACTGCTCACGTGGCTGATCATGCAATGATCACGTAGCTACCATGTACTGGTCACGTGAATGATCATGCACTGATCACGTAATTGATCATGCACTGGTCATGTGGCTGATCATGCACTGATCACGTGGCTGATCATACACTGATCGTGACTGATCATGCACTGATCACGTGACTGATCATGCACTGATCACGTGGCTATCATGCACTGATCACTTGGCTGGTCATACTGATCACGTGCCTCGTCATGCAACTGATCACGTGGCTGATCATGCACTGATCACGTGACTGATCATGCACTGATCACGTGGCTATCATGCCAGTGATCACGTGGCTATCATGCACAGATCACATGGCTGATCATGCAATGATCACTAGCTACCATATACTGGTCACGTGACTGATCATACACTGTTCACCTGTCTGACCATGCACTGCTCACGTGTGCTGATCACACACTGTTCATGGAACTGATCATGCACTTGATCACGTGGATATCATGCATTGATCACGTGGCTGAACATGCATGTTACGTGGCTTACCACACACCTGTCACGTGATGATCCTGCACTGATCACCGTGGCATCATGCACTGATCACGTGGCTGATCATACTCTGCTCACGTACATGATCCATGACCACATCACGTGGCTATCATGCACTTCTCACCTGGCTGGTCATGCCATGTTCACGTAGCTACCATATACTGGTCACGTGACTCGATCATGCTCGGATCACGTAAATGATTCATGCACTTGTTCAGTTGGACTGATCATGTACTGATCACGTGACTGATCATGCACTGATCACGTGCTATCATGCACTGCTCACGTGGGCTGATCATGCAATGATCACGTAGCAACCATGTACTGGTCACGTGACTGATCATGCACTGATCACGTAATTAATCCTGCACTGATCACCTGGACTCATCATGCACTGATCACGTGGCTGATCACACACGTATCACGTGGACTGATCATGCACTGATCCACGTGGCTATCATGCACTAATCACGTGGATAAACATACACTGATCATGTGACAGATCATGCAGTGATCACGCGGCTATCATGCACTGTTCACGTGTGCTGACCATGCAATGATCACGTAGCTACCATGTACTGGTCACGTGAGTGATCATGCACTGAGCACGTAATTGTCATACACTGATCAGGTGACTTATCATGCACTGTTCACGTGACTGATCATGGCACTGATCACGTGACGATCATGCACTGATCTCGTTGCCTATCATGCAAGGTTCACTATGGCTGATCATTAATGATCACGTAGCTACCATGTACTGGTCACGTGACTATCATGCACTGATCACGTAATTGATCATGCACTGATCACGTGGCTGATCATACACTGATCACGTGACTGATCATGCACTGATCACGTGGCTGATCATGCAATGATCACGTAGCTACCATGTACTGGTCACGTGACTGATCATGCAAAATCACGTAATTGATATGCACTGATCACGTGGCTGATCATGCAATGATCATGTAGCTACCATGTACTGGTCACGTGACTGATCATGCACTAATCACGTAATTGATCATGCACTGATCACGTGGCTGATCATGCACTAATCACTGACTGGTCATGCACTGATCACGTGGCTGATCATGCACTGATCACGTGACTGATCATGCACACATCACGTGGCTATCTGCACTGCTCACGTGGCTGGTCATGGCAATGATCACGTCGCTACCATATATCTGGTCACGTGACTGATCATGCACAGATCACGTAAATGATCATAACTGTTCCCGTGACTGATCATGTACAGATCCCGTGACTGATCTGCACTGATCACGTGGCTATCATGCTCTGCTCAAGTGGGTGATCATGCAATGATCACGTAGCAACCATGTACTGGTCACCTGACTGATCATGCACTGATCATGTAATTGATCCAGCACTGATCACGTGGCTCATCATGCACTGATCCCGTGACTGATCATGCACTGATCACGTGGCTATCATGCACTGTTCACTTGGCTGGTCATACACTGATCACGCAGCTACCATGTACTGGTTCACGTGGACTGATCATGCACTGATGATGTAATTGATCATGCACTGATCATGTGGCTGATCATGCACTGATCACTTTAACTGATCATGCACTGATCACGTGACTTATCATGCACTGATTCACGTGGCTTTAATGCACTGATCACATGGCTGGTCATACACTGATCACGTGCCTGGTCATGCACAGATTACATGACTGATCATGCACTGATACGTCACAGATCATGCACTGATCACCTGGCTATATTCATGCACTACTCACGTGGCTGATCATTGCAATGATCATGTAGCTACCATGTACCGGTCACGTGACAGATCATACACCCATCAGTGACTGAATCATGCACTGATCACGTGGCTATCAAGCACTGTTCACGTGGCTGATCATACACTGATCACCTGCCTGGTCATGCACAGATCACGTGACTAATCATGAACTGATCACGTTAGCAATCATTCACTGATCACTTGGCTGGATCATGCCATCTGATTCACTGTGTTACTATCATGCAATGATCACGTGTCTTATACAATGCACTGATTCACGTGAGTTGATCATGCACTGATACCGTGACTGAGCATGGACTGATCACATGACTATCATGTAGTGATCACGTGACTTAATGCGCTGACCATGTGACTGATCATGCGCTGAGCATGTTTGCTATCATACACTGATCATGTGCCTCTGGAGGCAATAAACAAAGAGCTGAGTAGGCATGAATCAAACAGTCAGCAGGCAATAATCATGGAACTCAGCTGTGAGGAATCATGCTGCTCAGCTGGCAATAATCAAGCAGCTGAGCAGGCAGGAATTACACAGCACAGCTGGCAATTGTCAAGCAGATGACAGGCAGGAATCGTGCAGCTCAGCTGGCAATTGTCAAGCAGATGAGCAGACAGGAATCACGCAGCTCAGCAGTCCCTGATCACGTGACTGAGCATGCACTGTTCACCTGGCTGATCATACACTGATCACGTGATTGATCAAGCACTGATCACTTGGATATCATGCACTGATCACGTAGCTATCTTGCACTGATCACTTGGCTGATCATACACTCATCACGGGACTGATCGTGCACTGATTATGGCGCTATCAGGCATTGACTACATGACTCCACCTGCACTGATCACGTGGATGATCATGCACTGATCACGTGACTGACCATGCACTGATCACGTGACTGATCATGCACTGATCACGTGGCTGATCATGCACTGATCACGTGGCTATCACGCACTGCTCACGTGGCTGATCATGCAATGATCACGTAGCTACCATGTACTGGTCACGTGAATGATCATGCACTGATCACGTAATTGATCATGCACTGGTCATGTGGCTGATCATGCACTGATCACGTGGCTGATCATACACTGATCACGTGACTGATCATGCACTGATCACGTGACTGATCATGCACTGATCACGTGGCTATCATGCACTGATCACTTGGCTGGTCATACTGATCACGTGCCTCGTCATGCACTGATCACGTGGCTGATCATGCACTGATCACGTGACTGATCATGCACTGATCACGTGGCTATCATGCAGTGATCACGTGGCTATCATGCACAGATCACATGGCTGATCATGCAATGATCACCTAGCTACCATATACTGGTCACGTGACTGATCATACACTGTTCACCTGTCTGACCATGCACTGCTCACGTGGCTGATCACACACTGTTCATGGAACTGATCATGCACTGATCACGTGGATATCATGCATTGATCACGTGGCTGAACATGCATTGTTCACGTGGCTTACCACACACCTGTCACGTGACTGATCATGCACTGATCACGTGCGCACTCATGCAACTGACTGCACGTGGCCTGATCATACTCTTGCTCACGTACCTGATCATGCACACATCACTGGCTATCAGTGCACTTCTCACCTGGCTGGTCATGCAATGTTCACGTAGCTACCATAATACTGTCACGTGACTGATCATGCTCAGATCACGTAAATGATCATGCACTGTTCAGTTGACTGATCATGTACTGATCACGTGACTGATCATGCACTGATCACGTGGCTATCATGCACTGCTCACGTGGCTGATCATGCAATGATCACGTAGCAACCATGTACTGGTCACGTGACTGATCATGCACTGATCACGTAATTAATCCTGCACTGATCACCTGACTCATCATGCACTGATCACGTGGCTGATCACACACGTATCACGTGACTGATCATGCACTGATCACGTGGCTATCATGCACTAATCACGTGGATAAACATACACTGATCATGTGACAGATCATGCAGTGATCACGCGGCTATCATGCACTGTTCACGTGGCTGACCATGTAATGATCACGTAGCTACCATGTACTGGTCACGTGAGTGATCATGCACTGAGCACGTAATTGATCATACACTGATCAGGTGACTTATCATGCACTGTTCACGTGACTGATCATGCACTGATCACGTGACTGATCATGCACTGATCTCGTTGCTATCATGCAAGGTTCACATGGCTGATCATGTAATGATCACGTAGCTACCATGTACTGGTCACGTGACTATCATGCACTGATCACGTAATTGATCATGCACTGATCACGTGGCTGATCATACACTGATCACGTGACTGATCATGCACTGATCACGTGGCTGATCATGCAATGATCACGTAGCTACCATGTACTGGTCACGTGACTGATCATGCACAAATCACGTAATTGATCATGCACTGATCACGTGGCTGATCATGCAATGATCATGTAGCTACCATGTACTGGTCACGTGACTGATCATGCACTAATCACGTAATTGATCATGCACTGATCACGTGGCTGATCATGCACTAATCACGTGACTGGTCATGCACTGATCACGTGGCTGATCATGCACTGATCACGTGACTGATCATGCACACATCACGTGGCTATCATGCACTGCTCACGTGGCTGGTCATGCAATGATCACGTCGCTACCATATACTGGTCACGTGACTGATCATGCACAGATCACGTAAATGATCATGCACTGTTCCCGTGACTGATCATGTACAGATCCCGTGACTGATCATGCACTGATCACGTGGCTATCATGCTCTGCTCAAGTGGGTGATCATGCAATGATCACGTAGCAACCATGTACTGGTCACCTGACTGATCATGCACTGATCATGTAATTGATCCAGCACTGATCACGTGGCTCATCATGCACTGATCCCGTGACTGATCATGCACTGATCACGTGGCTATCATGCACTGATCACTTGGCTGGTCATACACTGATCACGCAGCTACCATGTACTGGTCACGTGACTGATCATGCACTGATGATGTAATTGATCATGCACTGATCATGTGGCTGATCATGCACTGATCACTTAACTGATCATGCACTGATCACGTGACTTATCATGCACTGATCACGTGGCTTTAATGCACTGATCACATGGCTGGTCATACACTGATCACGTGCCTGGTCATGCACAGATACATGACGATCATGCACTGATCACGTCACAGATCATGCACTGATCACTGGCTATCATGCACTACTCACGTGGCTGATCATGCAATGATCAGTAGCTACCATGTACCGCACGTGACAGATCATACACCCATCAGGTACTATCATGCACTGATCACGTGGCTTCAAGCACTGTTCACTGGCTGATCATACACTGATCACCTGCCCTGTCAGCACAATCACGTGACTAATCATGAACTGATCACGTAGCATCATTCACTGATCACCTGGCTGATCATGCACTGATCACGTGGCTATCATGCAATGATCACGTGGCTATCATGCACTGATCACGTGGCTGATCATGCACTGATACCGTGACTGAGCATGGACTGATCACATGACTATCATGTAGTGATCACGTGACTTAATGGCGCTGACCATGTGACTGATCATGCGCTGAGCATGTTTGCTATCATACACTGATCATGTGCCTCTGGAGGCAATAAACAAAGAGCTGAGTAGGCATGAATCAAACAGTCAGCAGGCAATAATCATGGAACTCAGCTGTGAGGAATCATGCTGCTCAGCTGGCAATAATCAAGCAGCTGAGCAGGCAGGAATTACACAGCACAGCTGGCAATTGTCAAGCAGATGACAGGCAGGAATCGTGCAGCTCAGCTGGCAATTGTCAAGCAGATGAGCAGACAGGAATCACGCAGCTCAGCAGTCCCTGATCACGTGACTGAGCATGCACTGTTCACCTGGCTGATCATACACTGATCACGTGATTGATCAAGCACTGATCACTTGGATATCATGCACTGATCACGTGGCTAATCATACACTGTTCACATGTCTGACCATGCACTGATCACGTGGCTGATCATACACTGCTCACGTAACTGATCATGCACTGATCACGTAATTGATCATGCACTGATCACGTGGCTGATCATGTAATGATCACGTAGCTACCATGTACTGGTCCCGTGAGTGATCATGCACTGATCACGTAATTGATCATTCACTGATCACGTGGCTGATCATGCACTGAACACGTGACTGATCATGCACAGATCACGTGACTGATCATGCACTGATCACGTGGCTATCATGCACTGCTCACGTGGCTGATCATGCAGTGATCACGCAGCTACCATGTACTGGTCACATGACTGATCATGCACTGATCACGTAATTGATCATGCACTGATCACCTGGCTTATCATGCATTCATCATGTGACTGATCATGTGATGATCATGTTTTGGTGTCACACACTGATCATGTGCATCTGGAGGCAATGAACAAAGAGCTGAGTAGGCAGGAATCAGTCAGCAGGCTATAATCATGGAACTCAGCTCTGAGAAATCATGCTGCTCAGCTGGCAATAATCAAGTAGATGAGCAGGCAGGAATTATGCAGCACAGGTGGCAATTGTCAAGCAGATGACAGACAGGAATCGTACAGCTCAGCTGGCAATTGTCAAGCAGATGAGCAGACAGGAATCACGCAGCTCAGCAGGCCCTGATCACGTGACTGAGCATGCACTGTTCACGTCGCTGATCACACACCTATCACGTGAATGATCATGCACTGATCACGTGGCTCTCATGCACTGATCACGTGATTGCGCATGCACTGACCACGTAATTGTATGCACTGCTCACGTGGCTATCATGCACTGATGCGTGGTGGCTGATCATGCACTTTTCATGTGACTGATCATGCACTGATCACGTAGCTATCTTGCACTGATCACTTGGCTGATCATACACTCATCACGGGACTGATCGTGCACTGTTATGGCGCTATCAGGCATTGACTACATGACTCCACCTGCACTGATCACGTGGATGATCATGCACTGATCACGTGACTGACCATGCACTGATCACGTGACTGATCATGCACTGATCACGTGGCTGATCATGCACTGATCATGTGGCTGATCATGCACTGATCACTTTAATGATCATGCACTGATCACGTGACTTATCATGCACTGATCACGTGGCTTTAATGCACTGATCACATGGCTGGTCATACACTGATCACGTGGCCTGTCATGCACAGATACATGACTGATCATGCACTGATCACGTCACAGATCATGCACTGATCACTTGGCTATCATGCACTACTCACGTGGCTGATCATGCAATGATCATGTAGCTACCATGTACCGGTCACGTGACAGATCATACACCCATCAGGTGACTGATCATGCACTGATCACGTGGCTATCAGCACTGTTCACGTGGCTGATCATACACTGATCACTGCCTGGTCATGCACAGATCACGTGACTAATCATGAACTGATCACGAGCAATCATTCACTGATCACCTGGCTGATCATGCACTGATCACGTGGCTATCATGCAATGATCACGTGGCTTATCATGCACTGATCACGTGGCTGATCATGCACTGATACCGTGACTGAGCATGGACTGATCACATGACTATCATGTAGTGATCACTGTGACTTAATGGCGCTGACCATGTGACTGATCATGCGCTGAGCATGTTTGCTTCATACACTGATCATGTGCCTCTGGAGGCAATAAACAAAGAGCTGAGTAGCATGAATCAAACAGTCAGCAGGCAATAATCTTGGAACTCAGCTGTGAGGAATCATGCTGCTCAGCTGGCAATATCAAGCAGCTGAGCAGGAAGGAATTACACAGCACAGCTGGCAATTGTCAAGCAGATGACAGGCAGGAATCGTGCAGCTCAGCTGGCAATTGTCAAGCAGATGAGCAGACAGTAATCACGCAGCTCAGCAGGTCCCTGATCACGTGACTGAGCATGCACTGTTCACCTGGCTGATCATACACTGATCACGTGATTGATCAAGCACTTGATCACTTGGATATCATGCACTGATCACGTGGCTAATCATACACTGTTCACATGTCTGACCATGCACTGATCACGTGGCTGATCATCACTGCTCACGTAACTGATCATGCACTGATCACGTAATTGATCATGCACTGATCACGTGGCTGATCATTGTAATGATCACGTAGCTACCATGTACTGGTTCCCGTGAGTGATCATGCACTGATCACGTAATTGATCATTCACTGATCACGTGGCTGATCATGCACTGAACACGTGACTGATCATGCACAGATCACGTGACTGATCATGCACTGTCACGTGGCTATCATGCACTGCTCACGTGGCTGATCATTGCAGTGATCACGCAGCACCATGTTACTGGTCACATACTGATCATGCCACTGATCAGTAATTGATCATTGCACTGATCACCTGCTTATCATTGCATTTCATCATGTGACTGATCATGTGCTGATCATGTTTGGTGTCACACCACTGATCATGTGCATCTGGAGGCAATGAACAAAGAGCTGAGTAGGCAGGAATCAGTCAGCAGGCTATAATCATGGAACTCAGCTCTGAGAAATTCATTTGCTGCTCAGCTGGCAATAATCAAGTAGATGAGCAGGCAGGAATTATGCAGACAGGTGGAATTGTCAAGGAATGACAGACAGGAATCGTTACAGCTCAGCTGGCAATTGTCAAGCAGATGAGCAGACAGTTAATCACGCAGCTCAGCAGGCCCTGATCACGTGACTGAGCATGCACTGTTCACGTCGCTGATCACACACCTATCACGTGAATGATTCATGCACTGATCGACGTGCTCTTCTGCACTGATCACGTGATTGCGCATGCACTGACACGTAATTGTATTGCACTGCTCACGTGGCTATCATGCACTGATGACGTGGCTGATCATGCACTTTCATGTGACTGATCATGCACTTGATCACGTAGCTATCTTGCACTGATCACTTGGCTGATCATACACTCATCACGGGACTGATCGTGCACTGATTATGGCGCTATCATGCATGACTACATGACTCCACTGCACTGATCACGTGGATGATCATGCACTGATCACGTGACTACCATGCACTGATCACGTGACTGATCATGCACTGATTCACGTGGCTGATCATGCACTGATCACGTGGCTATCACGCACTCTCACGTGGCTGATCATGCAATGATCCACGTAGCTACCATTCTGGTTCACGTGAG
This sequence comes from Bos taurus, assembly GCF_002263795.3. Taxonomy (NCBI): domain Eukaryota; kingdom Metazoa; phylum Chordata; class Mammalia; order Artiodactyla; family Bovidae; genus Bos; species Bos taurus. Next base: position 14,567 of record NW_020191009.1, read on the forward strand.
TAAGATCATGCACTGATCACGTAATTGATCATGCACTGGTCAGTGTTGATCATGCACTGATCACGTGGCTGATCATACACTGATCAGCGTTGACTGATCATGCACTGATCACGTGACTGATCATGCACTGATCACGTGGTGGCTCTATCTGCACTGATCACTTGGCTGGTCATACTGATCACGTGCCTCGTCATGCACTGATCACGTGGCTGATCATGCACTGATCACGTGGACTGATCATGCACTGATCACGTGGCTATCATGCAGTGATCACGTGGCTATTCATGCACAGATCACATGGCTGATCATGCAATGATCACGTAGCTACCATATCTTGGTCACAAGTGACTGATCATACACTGTTCACCTGTCTGACCATGCATGCTCACGTGGCTGATCACACACTGTTCATTGGAACTGATCATTGCCACTGATACGTGGATATCATGCATTGATCACGTGGCTGAACATGCATTGTTCACGTGGCTTACCACACACCTGTCACGTGACTGATCATGCACTGATCACGTGGCACTCATGCACTGATCACGTGGCTGATCATACTCTGCTCACG
>NW_020191010.1:0-27216 GCF_002263795.3 Bos taurus
GAGAGAGATTGCATTAACTAAACACGTACCTGTTCATCCACTGTTTACATGGCTATCATGCACTGATCACGTGGCTGATCAAGCATTGATCACGTAACTGTGCATGCACTGATCACTTGGCTGATCTTGCACTGTTCATGTGGCTGATCATGCACTGATCACGTGGTTGATCATTCACTGATCACATGGCTGATCATGAACTAATCACGAAGCTGATCATACACTGATCACGTGACTCTGCATGCACTGATAACGTGGCTGATCATACACTGATCACGAGACGGCACATGCACTGATCTCCTGGCAGATCATGCACTGATCATGAAGCTGATGATACACTGATCACGGGACTGTGCATGCACTGATCATGTGGTTGATCCTGCACTGATCACCTGGCTGATCACACACTGATATACTTGCTATCATACACTGATCACGTGAGTGATCATGCCCTCTTCACGTGCCTGATAATAAACTGATCACGTGGCTGACCATGCACTGATCACGAAGCTGATGATACACTGATCACCTGACTGTGCATGCACTGAAAACATGGCTGAACATGCAATGATCACATGGGAGATCATGCACTGATCACGTGGCTGATCATTCAGTCTTCACTTGTCTGATCATGCACTGATCACGTGGCTGACCATGCACTGATCACGAAGCTGATCATACACTGACCACCTGACTGTGCATGCACTGATCACGTGGCTGAACATCAATGATCACGTGGCTGATCATGCACTGATCATGAACCTGATCATACACTGATCACATGACTCTGCATGCAATGATCACGTGGCTCATATTGCACTGATCACGTGGCTGATCATACACTGATCACGTGGCTGATCATGCAGTAATCACGGTGCGGATTATGCACTAATCACGTGGTTGATCATACACTGATCACGTGTGTATCATGCACTGATCATGTGAGTGTTCATTAACTGAACACGTACCTGTTCATCCACTGTTTACATGGCTATCATGCACTGATCACGTGGCTGATCAAGCATTGATCACGTAACTGTGCATGCACTGATCACTTGGCTGATCTTGCACTGTTCATGTGGCTGATCATGCACTGATCACGTGGTTGATCATTCACTGATCACATGGCTGATCATGAACTAATCACGAAGCTGATCATACACTGATCACGTGACTCTGCATGCACTGATAACGTGCCTGATCATACACTGATCATGAGACGGCACATGCACTGATCTCCTGGCAGATCATGCACTGATCATGAAGCTGATCATACACTGATCACGGGACTGTGCATGCACTGATCATGTGGTTGATCCTGCACTGATCACCTGGCTGATCACGCACTGATATACTTGCTATCATACACTGATCACGTGAGTGATCATGCCCTCTTCACGTGCCTGATAATGAACTGATCACGTGGCTGACCATGCACTGATCACGAAGCTGATGATACACTGATCACCTGACTGTTCATGCACTGAAAACATGGCTGAACATGCAATGATCACATGGGAGATCATGCACTGATCACGTGGCTGATCATTCAGTCTTCACTTGTCTGATCATGCACTGATCACGTGGCTGACCATGCACTGATCATGAAGCTGATCATACACTGATCACCTGACTGTGCATGCACTGATCACGTGGCTGAACATCAATGATCACGTGGCTGATCATGCACTGATCACGAAGTTGATCATACACTGATTACGTGACTGTGCATGCACTGATCACGTGCCTGATCATGCACTAATCACGTGGCTGATCATGCACTGATAACGTGGGTGATCATGCACTCTTCACTTGCCAGATCATGCATTGATAACGTGGCTGATAATGCACTGAAGACGAAGCTGATCATACACTGATCATGGGACAATGCATGCACTGATCACGTGGCTGATCATGCACTGATCACGTGGTGATCATGCTCTGATCATGTGGCTGATCATACACTGATCAGTGCTGATTAGGCACTAATCACGTTTGCGATCATGCACTATCACGCAGCTGATGCATACACTGATCATTGAGTGTTCTGCACTCATCACGATGTCTGATCATACACTGATCACATTACTGAAATGCACTGATCACGTGATTATCATGCACTGATCACGTGGCTCATCATGCATTATCACGAAGCTGATCATACACTGATTACGTGACTGTGCATGCACTGATCACTTGGCTGATCTTGCACTGTTCATGGGCTGATCATGCACTGATCACGTGGTTGATCATACACTGATCACGTGGCTGTTCATGAACTAATCACGAAGCTGATCATACACTGATCAGGTGACTGTGCATGCACTGATCACGTGCCTGATCATACACTGATCACGAGACTGCATATGCACTGATCACGTGGCTGATCATGACTTGATCACGAAGCTCATCATACACTGATCACGTGACTGTGGATGCACTGATCTCGTGGCTGAACATGCGAAGATCACGTGGCTGATCATGCACTGATCACGTGTCTGTTGAGGCACTGATCACGTGGGAGATCATGCACTGATCACGTGGCTGATCATGCACTCTTCACGTGCCTGATCATGCACTGATCACGTGGCTGACCATGCACTGATCACGAAGCTGATCATACACTGATCTCGTGTCTGTGCATGCACTGATCCCATGCTGAACATGCAATGATCACGTGGCTGATCATGCACTGATCACGAAGCTGATCATACAATGGTCACGTGACTGTGCATGCACTGATCTCGTGGCTGATCATACAGTGATCACGTGGCTGATCATGCACTGATTACATGGCTGATCATGCACTGATCACGTAGCTATCATTCACTTATAACATGGCTATCATGCACTGATCACGTGGCTGATCATACACTGATCATGAGGCTGTTCATGCACTTCATCACGTGTCTGATCTACACTGATCACATTACTGATAATGCACTGACACGTGCCTGATATTCATGATCAGTGGTCATTCATGCACTATCCGAAGCTGATCTACAACTGATTACGTGACTGTGATTGCACTGATCACTTGGCTGTCTTGCACTTTCATTGTGGCTGATCATGCACTGTTCACGTGGTTGATCATACACTGATCACTGGCTATCATGAACTAATCACGAAGCTATCCTACATTACCACGTGACTGGCATCACTATTCACTGGCTGAACATGCCAATGATCACGTGGGATCATGCAATGATCATCTGTCACTTGTCTCTCACTCGATCACAGTGATCACGTGGCTGATCTGCACTGATCACGAAGCTATCATACACTGATCACGTTACTGTGCATGCAGGATACCTGCTATCATGCACTGATACCTGGTGATCATGCACTGATCACTCTGGCTGATCATGCACTAACTTTGCTATCTACATTATTACGTACTGATCATGCCACTTGACGTGCTATCATGCACTGATACATGACTGATCATGCACTCGTACCTTGCTGATCTGCACTGATCCTGTGCTGATCATCACTGATCACGAAGCTGATCATACACTTGTCACGTGACTGCGCATCATTTTCACGTGGGCTCATCATACCAGGGATCACGTGCTGATCCTGCACTGATCACGTAGTTATCATGCACTGATCACTGCTATCATCACGGATCCATGGCTCATCATGCATTGATCACGTGACTGATCATGCAGCGTTCACGTGCTATCATGCACTGATACGTGGCTGATCATACCTATCACGTGCTGATCTGCACTGATCACGTGGCTGATGCATGCACTGATCGAACTGATCTTTACACTAATTTTGTGACTATGCATTGCACTGATACATGGCTGATCATGCACTGATCACGTGGCTGTCATGCCTCTTCACTTGCCAGATCATGCATTCTAACGTGGCTGACTGCACTGATCATGTGGCGTAAATAATGCCTGAGACGAAGCTGATCTAAGTGATCATGGGACAATGCATGCATGATCACGGGCTGATCATGCACTGAGTCTCACGTGGTATCATGCTCTGATCACGTGACTGATCATACACTGATCACGAAGCTGATCATACTCTGATCACATGAGTGTGCATGCACTGTCACGTGGGTGATCATGAACTGATCACGTGCTTATCATACACTGCTCACGTGGCTGATCATGCACTAATTTGTTGTGGATGATGCACTGATCACGTGGCGATCATACACTTGATCACGTGGGTGTCATGACTGATCACGTGGTGATCATACACTATCACATGAATGATCATGCCTTATCACGTTGTGGATCATGCACTGATCACGTGGCTGATCAACACTGATCACGTGCTGCTCTTGCACTTATCACGTGGCTGATCTACATGATTACATGAAGTCATGCCTAATTACTGTAGTTATGCACTGATCACATGACTGTGCATGTATTGATCACGTGGCTGATCATGCAATGAACACTGGCTGATTATACATGATCACATTAGTGATCATGCACTGCTTCCATGCCTGAACATTCACTGATCACGTGGCTGATCATGCACTGATCACGAAGCTGATCATACCCTGATCACATAACTGTGCATGCACTGATCACGTGGCTGATCATGCACTGATCATGGGTGATCATCACTGATCACGTGGCTGAACATACTCTGATCACGTGGCTGATCAGGCACTGATCACGTGGCTGATCATACTCTGAACACGAAGCTGAAAATACACTGATCACGTGACTGCATGCACTGATCACATGGCCTATCATGCACTGATCACGTGTCTATCATGCACTGATCACGTGACTGCGCAATCTATCTGAACAATACCTGTTCATGCACTGCTTTACGTGGGCTATCATGGCACTTGATCAACCGTAGCTGAATCCATTGGCACTGATCAACAGTTGGCTTAATCCATGCACTGATCACATGACGGCACCATGAACTAATCACCGTGGATATTATACAACTGAATCAGGTGACATATCATGCACTAACTCACGTGACTGATCATTGCACTGATCACGGTGGCTATCAATCGCACTGATCACGTGGACTGATTCCATGCACTAGACACGTCCGCTATCATGCACTGATCACGTGGACTGTTCATAACAGTGATCAAACGTGACTGGATCAATGCAACTGATCAACGGTGCCTGATCATACTCACCTCACGGGAGGTGTGCATGCACCTGATCACCGCCTGGCTGATCATGGCACTATCACGGTTGGTGATGGATGGCACTGAATCACGTGGCTGATCATACCACTGATCCACATGACTGATCATGAACTAATCACCGTTGTGGATCATGCACTGACACGGCTGGCTGTTCTTCGCCACTTATCACGTGGCTGATCATTACAGTGATTACATGACTGATCATGCACTAATCACGTTGTGGATCATGCACTGATCACATGAATGTGCATGCATTGATCATGTGGCTGATCAATGCACTGATCACGTGGCTGATCATGCACTGATCACGAAGCTGATCATACACTGATCACAGGACTGTGCATGCACTGATCATGTGGCTGATCATGCACTGATCATGTGGCTGATGATACACTGATCACGTGGCTGATCAGGCACTGATCACGTGGCTGATCGTACTCTGAACACGAAGCTGAAATACACTGATCACGAGACTGCATGCACTGATCACTTGACTGCGCATGCACTGATCACGGTGGATGATAATACGCTGATCACTTGACTGCCTATGCACTAAAAAAATGGCTGATCATGCACTGATCACATGACTGATCATGCACTGATCACGTGACTGATCATGCATAGATCACGTGACTATCATGCACTGATCACTTGATTGTGCATGCAATAATCACGTGGATGATCACGCATTTATCAGTGCCTGATCATGCACTAATCACATGGCGGAACATGAACTGATCACGTGACTTAGCATGCAGTGATCTCGTGTCTGAATGGTGCTGATCATTTGACTAATCAAGAATTGATCACGTGGCTATAATGCACTGATCACGTGACTGCACATGCAGTTTTCACGTAATTGTAGACAATGATCACGTGGCTATCATGCACTGATCACGTGTCTACCATGCACTGAACACGTGGCTGATCAAACACTGATCACGTGGCTGATCATGCACTGATCACGTTGCTGATCATGCACTGATCATGTGGATGATCATACACTGATGACGTTACTGATCAGGCACTGATGACGTTACTGATCAGGCACTGATCACGTGGCTATTATGCACTGATCACGGGACTGCACATGCAGTGTTCACGTAATTGTAGACAATGATCACGTGGCTGATCTTGCACTGATCACGTGGCTGATAATGCACTGATCACTTGACTGATCATGCACTGATCACGTGTCAGATCATGCACTACTCACCTGACTGATCATGGACTGATCACGTGACTGATCATGCACTGATCATGAGCCTGATCATGCACTGATCACGGGCCTGTTCATGCACTGATCACGTGGCTGATCCTGCACTGATCACGAGGCTGATCATACACTGATCACGTGACTGTGCATGCAATGATCACTTGGCTGATCATGTACTGCTCACGTGGCTGATCATGCACTAATCACGTTGTGGATGATGCACTGATCACGTGGCTGATCATACACTGATCACATGGGTGATCATGAACTGATCACGTGGCTGATCATACACTGGTCACATGAATGATCATGCACTATCACGTTGTGGATCATGCACTGATCACGTGGCTGATCAGGCACTGATCACGTGGCTGATCATACTCTGAACACGAAGCTGAAAATACACTGATCACGTGACTGCATGCACTGATCACATGGCTATCATGCACTGATCAGGTGTCTATCATGCACTGATCACGTGACTGCGCATTATCTGAACACATACCTGTTCATGCACTGTTTACGTGGCTATCATGCACTGATCACGTAGCTGATCATGCACTGATCACGTTGCGTATCATGCACTGATCACATGACGGCACATGAACTAATCACGTGGATATTATACACTGATCAGGTGACATATCATGCACTACTCACGTGACTGATCATGCACTGATCACGTGGCTATCATGCACTGATCACGTGACTGATCATGCACTAGACACGTCGCTATCATGCACTGATCACGTGGCTGTTCATACAGTGATCACGTGACTGATCATGCACTGATCACGTGCCTGATCATACTCCAATCACGTGAGTGTGCATGCACTGATCACGTGGCTGATCATGCACTAATCACGTTGTGGATGATGCACTGATCACGTGGCTGATCATACACTGATCACATGACTGATCATGAACTAATCACGTTGTGGATCATGCACTGATCACGTGGCTGTTCTTGCACTTATCACGTGGCTAATCATACAGTGATTACATGACTGATCATGCACTAATCACGTTGTGGATCATGCACTGATCACATGAATGTGCAATGCATTGATCATGTGGCTGATCATGCACTGATCACGTGGCTGATCATGCACTGATCACGAAGCTGATCATACACTGATCACAGGACTGTGCATGCACTGATCATGTGGCTGATCATGCACTGATCATGTGGCTGATGATACACTGATCACGTGGCTGATCAGGCACTGATCACGTGGCTGAATCGTACTCTGAACACGAAGCTGAAAATACACTGATCACGAGACTGCATGCACTGATCACTTGACTGCGCATGCACTGATCACGTGGATGATAATACGCTGATCACTTGACTGCCTATGCACTAAAAAAATGGCTGATCATGCACTGATCACATGACTGATCATGCACTGATCACGTGACTGATCATGCATAGATCACGTGACTATCATGCACTGATCACTTGATTGTGCATGCAATAATCACGTGGATGATCACGCATTTATCACGTGCCTGATCATGCACTAATCACATGGCGGAACATGAACTGATCACGTGACATAGCATGCAGTGATCTCGTGTCTGAATGGTGCTGATCATTTGACTAATCAAGAATTGATCACGTGGCTATAATGCACTGATCACGTGACTGCACATGCAGTTTTCACGTATTGTAGACAATGATCACGTGGCTATCATGCACTGATCACGTGTCTACCATGCACTGAACACGTGGCTGATCAAACACTGATCACGTGGCTGATCATGCACCAGTCACGTTGGGGATCATGCACTGATCATGTGGATGATCATACACTGATGACGTTACTGATCAGGCACTGATGACGTTACTGATCAGGCACTGATCACGTGGCTATTATGCACTGATCACGGGACTGCACATGCAGTGTTCACGTAATTGTAGACAATGATCACGTGGCTATCATGCACTGATCACGTGTCTATCATGCACTGAACACGTGGCTGATCAAACACTGATCACGTGGCTGATCATGCACTGATCACGTTGCTGAACATGCACTAATCACTTTGTGGATCATGCACTGATACGTGGCTGATCATACACTGATCACATGACTGATCATGAACTAATCACGTTGTGGATCATGCACTGATCACGTGGCTGTTCTTGCACTTATCATGTGGCTGATCATACAGTGATTACATGACTGATCATGCACTGATCACGTTGTGGATCATGCACTGATCACATGAATGTGCATGCATTGATCATGTGGCTGATCATGCACTGATCACGTGGCTGAACATGCACTGATGACGAAGCTGATCATACACTGATCACAGGACTGTTCATGCACTGATCATGTGGCTGATCATGCACTGATCATGTGGCTGATGATACACTGATCACGTGGCTGATCAGGCACTGATCACGTGGCTGATATTGCACTTATCACGTGGCTGATCATACAGTGATTACAGATCATGCCCTGATCCCGTGGCTGATCATGCACTGATCACGTGGCTGATCATGCACTAATCACGTTGTGGATGATGCACTGATCACGTGGCTGTTCTTGCACTTATCACGTGGCTGATCATACAGTGATTACATGACTGATCATGCACTAATCACGTTATGGTTCATGCACTGATCACATGAATGTGCATGCATTGATCATGTGGCTGATCATGCACTGATCACGTGGCTGATCATGCACTGATGACGAAGCTGATCATACACTGATCACAGGACTGTGCATGCACTGATCATGTGGCTGATCATGCACTGATCATGTGGCTGATGATACCCTGATTACGTGGCTGATCAGGCACTGATCACGTGGCTGATATTGCACTTATCACGTGGCTGATCATACAGTGATTACATATCATGCCCTGATCCCTGGCTGATCATGCACTGATCACGTGGCTGATCATGCACTAATCACTTTGTGGATCATGCACTGATACATGGCTGATCATACACTGATCACATGACTGATCATGAACTAATCACGTTGTGGATCATGCACTGATCACGTGGCTGTTCTTGCACCTATCTTGTGGCTGATCATACAGTGATTACATGACTGATCATGCACTAATCACGTTGTGGATCATGCACTGATCACATGAATGTGCATGCATTGATCATGTGGCTGATCATGCACTGATCACGTGGCTGATCATGCACTGATCACGAAGCTGATATTACACAGATCACAGGACTGTGCATGCACTGATCATGTGGCTGATCATGCACTGATCATGTGGCTGATGATACACTGATCACGTGGCTGATCGTACTCTGAACACGAAGCTGATAATACACTGATCACGAGACTGCATGCACTGATCACTTGACTGCGCATGCACTGATCACGTGGATGATAATACGCTGATCATTTGACTGCTTATGCACTAAAAAAATGGCTGATCATGCACTGATCACATGACTGATCATGCACTGATCACGTGACTGATCATGCATAGATCACGTGACTATCATGCACTGATCACTTGATTGTGCATGCAATAATCACGTGGATGATCACGCATTTATCACGTGGTTGATCATGCACTAATCACATGGCGGAACATGAACTGATCACGTGACTTAGCATGCAGTGATCTCGTGTCTGAATGGTGCTGATCATGTGACTAATCAAGAACTGATCACGTGGCTATAATGCACTGATCACGTGACTGCGCATGCACTGATCATGTGGATGATCATACACTGATGACGTTACTGATCAGGCACTGATCACGTGACTGATCATTCACTGATCACGTGGCTAATATGCACTGATCACGGGACTGCACATGCAGTGTTCATGTAATTGTAGACAATGATCACGTGGCTATCATGCACTGATCACGTGTCTATCATGCACTGAACACGTGGCTGATCCAACACTGATCACGTGGCTGATCATGCACTGATCACGTGGCTGATCATGCACTAATCACTTTGTGGATCATGCACTGATACGTGGCGGATCATACACTGATCACATGACTGATCATGCACTGATCACGTGCCTGATAATGCACTGATCACGTGCCTGATCATGCACTGATCACGTTACAGATCATGCACTCATCACGTGGCTGATCATACAATGATCACGTGGCTGATCATGCACTGATCACATGTATGATCGTACACTGATCACTTGGCTGATCATGCACAAATCCCATTGCATATCATGCTCTGATCAGGTTGCTATCATGTACTGATCACATGGCTGATCGTACAGTGCAGTAATCACATGGCGGAACATGAACTGATCACGTGACTTAGCATGCAGTGATCTCGTGTCTGAATGGTGCTGCTCATGTGACTAATCAAGAACTGATCACGTGGCTATAATGCACTGATCACATGACTGTGCATGCACTGATCACGTGGATGATCATACAGTGATGACGTTACTGATCAGGCACTGATCACGTGACTGATCATTCACTGATCACGTGGCTATCATGCACTGATCACGGGACTGCACATGCAGTGTTCATGTAATTGTAGACAATGATCACGTGGCTATCATGCACTGATCACGTGTCTATCATGCACTGACACGTGGCTGATCATACACTGATCACGTGACTGCCCATGCATGAATTACATGACTGCACATTCACTGATCACGTAATTGAAGGCAATGATAACGTGGCTGTCATGCACTGATCACGTGGCTGATCATGCACAGGTCATGTGACTGAGCATGCACTTATCACGTAGCTATCAGGCATTGATCATTTGTCTTTCATGCACTGAACACATGGCTGATCAGACAATGATCACGTGACTGCACAGGCACTGATCACGTGGCTGATCATACAGTGATCACGTGGCTGATCATGCACTGATTATGCAGCTGATCAAGCACTGATCACGTAGCTATCATGCACTGATCACATGGCTATCATGCACTGATCCCATGGCTGATCATGCACTGGTCACGTGACTGATCATGTACTGATCACACGCCTGATCATGCACTTATCACGTGACTGATCATGCACTGATCACGTGGCTGATCATGCACTGATCACGAAGCTGATCATACTCTGATCACGTGAGTGTGCATGCACTGATCACATGGCTGATCATGCACTGATCACATGGCTGATCATACACTGCTCACGTGACTGATCATGCACTAATCACGTTGTGGATGATGCACTGATCACGTGGCTGATCATACACTGATCACTTGGGTGATCATGAACTGATCACGGGGCTTATCATACACTGATCACATGAATGATCATGCACTAATCACGTTGTGGATGATGCACTGATCACGTGGCTGATCAGGCACTGTTCACGTGGCTGATCATACTCTGAACACGAAGCTGAAAATACAGTGATCACGTGACTGCATGCACTGATCACGTGGCTATCATGCACTGATCACGTGACTGATCATGCACTAGACACGTCGCTATCATGCACTGATCACGTGGCTGTTCATACAGTGATCACGTGACTGATCATGCACTTATCACGTGCCTGATCATGACTGATCACGTGACTTAGCATGCAGTGATCTCATGTCTGAATGGTGCTGATCATATGACTAATCAAGAACTGATCACGTGGCTGTAATGCACTGATCACGTGACTGCCCATGCACGAATCACGTGACTGAACATACACTGATCACGTAATTGAAGGCAATGATACCGTGGCTGTCATGCACTGATCAGGTGGCTGATCATGCACTGCTCATGTGACTGAGCATGCACTGATCACGCAGCTATCAGGCATTGATCACTTGTCTTTCATGCACTGAACACATGGCTGATCAGACAATGATCACGTGACTGCACAGGCACTGATCACGTGGCTGATCATACAGTGATCACGTGGCTGATCATGCACTGATTATGCAGCTGATCAAGCACTGATCACGTAGCTATCATGCACTGATCACATGGCTATCATGCACTGATCCCATGGCTGATCATGCACTGGTCACGTGACTGATCATGTACTGATCACACGCCTGATCATGCACTTATCACGTGACTGATCATGCACTGATCACGTGGCTGATCATGCACTGATCACGAAGCTGATCATACTCTGATCACGTGAGTGTGCATGCACTGATCACGTGGCTGATCATGCACTGATCACATGGCTGATCATACACTGCTCACGTGACTGATCATGCACTAATCACGTTGTGGATGATGCACTGATCACGTGGCTGATCATACACTGATCACTTGGGTGATCATGAACTGATCACGGGGCTTATCATACACTGATCACATGAATGATCATGCACTAATCACGTTGTGGATGATGCACTGATCACGTGGCTGATCAGGCACTGTTCACGTGGCTGATCATACTCTGAACACGAAGCTGAAAATACAGTGATCACGTGACTGCATGCACTGATCACGTGGCTATCATGCACTGATCACGTGACTGATAATGCACTAGACACGTCGCTATCATGCACTGATCACGTGGCTGTTCATACAGTGATCACGTGACTGATCATGCACTGATCACGTGCCTGATCATGACTGATCACGTGACTTAGCATGCAGTGATCTCATGTCTGAATGGTGCTGATCATATGACTAATCAAGAACTGATCACGTGGCTGTAATGCACTGATCACGTGACTGCCCATGCACGAATCACGTGACTGCACATACACTGATCACGTAATTGAAGGCAATGATACCGTGGCTGTCATGCACTGATCAGGTGGCTGATCATGCACTGCTCATGTGACTGAGCATGCACTGATCACGTAGCTATCAGGCATTGATCACTTGTCTTTCATGCACTGAACACATGGCTGATCAGACAATGATCACGTGACTGCACAGGCACTGATCACGTGGCTGATCATACAGTGATCACGTGGCTGATCATGCACTGATTATGCAGCTGATCAAGCACTGATCACGTAGCTATCATGCACTGATCCCATGGCTATCATGCACTGATCCCATGGCTGATCATGCACTGGTCACGTGACTGATCATGTACTGATCACACGCCTGATCATGCACTTATCACGTGACTGATCATGCACTGATCACGTGGCTGATCATGCACTGATCACGAAGCTGATCATACTCTGATCACGTGAGTGTGCATGCACTGATCACGTGGCTGATCATGCACTGATCACATGGCTGATCATACACTGCTCACGTGACTGATCATGCACTAATCACGTTGTGGATGATGCACTGATCACGTGGCTGATCATACACTGATCACTTGGGTGATCATGAACTGATCACGGGGCTTACCATACACTGATCACATGAATGATCATGCACTAATCACGTTGTGGATGATGCACTGATCACGTGGCTGATCAGGCACTGTTCACGTGGCTGATCATACTCTGAACACGAAGCTGAAAATACAGTGATCACATGACTGCATGCACTGATCACGTGGCTATCATGCACTGATCACGTGACTGATCATGCACTAGACACGTCGCTATCATGCACTGATCACGTGGCTGTTCATACAGTGATCACGTGACTGATCATGCACTTATCACGTGCCTGATCATGACTGATCACGTGACTTAGCATGCAGTGATCTCATGTCTGAATGGTGCTGATCATATGACTAATCAAGAACTGATCACGTGGCTGTAATGCACTGATCACGTGACTGCCCATGCACGAATCACGTGACTGCACATACACTGATCACGTAATTGAAGGCAATGATACCGTGGCTGTCATGCACTGATCAGATGGCTGATCATGCACTGCTCATGTGACTGAGCATGCACTGATCACGCAGCTATCAGGCATTGATCACTTGTCTTTCATGCACTGAACACATGGCTGATCAGACAATGATCACGTGACTGCACAGGCACTGATCCCGTGGCTGATCAAGCACTGATCACGTAGCTATCATGCACTGATCACATGGCTATCATGCACTGATCCCATGGCGGATCATGCACTGGTCACGTGACTGATCATGCACTGATCACACGCCTGATCATGCACTTATCACGTGACTGATCATGCACTGATCTCGTGACTGATCATGCACTGATCACGTGGCTGATCATGCACTGATCACGAAGCTGATCATACACTGATCACTTGACTGTGCATGCACTGATCACATGGCTGATCATGCACTGATCACGAAGCTGATCATACACTAATCACGTGACTGTGCATGCACTGATCACAAGGCTGATCATGCACTGATCACTTGGCTGATCATGCGCTGATCACGTGGCTAATCATGCACTGATCACATGACGGCCCATGAACTGATCACGTGGATATTATACACTGATCACCTGACTGATCATGCACTAGTCACGTGGCTATCATGCGCTGATGACGTGGCTGATCATTAACTGATCACCTGGCTGATCATGCACTAATCACTTTGTGTATCATGCACTGATTACGTGGCGGATCATACACTGATCACATGACTGATCATGCACTGATCACGTGGCTGATCATGCACTCATCACGAAGCTGATCATCCAGTGATCACTTGACTCTGCATGCACTGATCACGTGGCTGAGCATGCACTGATCACGTGGCTGATGATACACTGATCACATTACTGATCATGCACGTTTCACGTGCCTGATCTTTCACTGATCACGTGGCTGATCATGCAATGATCACGTGGCTGATCATGCAATGATCACGTGGCTGATCATACACTTATCACATTACTGATCATGCACGTTTCACGTGCCTGATCATTCACTGATCACGTGGCTGATCATGCACTGATCACGAAGCAGATCATACACTGATCACATGACTGTGCATGCACTGATCACTTGACTGATCATGCACTGATCACGTGGCTTATCATACACTGATCACGTGGCTGATAATACTCTGATCACGTGGCTGATCAGGCACTGATCACGTGGCTGATCATACTCTGAACACGAAGCTGAAAATATACTGATCACGTGACTGTATGCACTGATCACGTGTTTATCATGCACTGAACACGTGACTGCACATGAACTGAACACTTACCTGTTCATGCACTGATTACGTGGCTATCACGCTCTGATCACATGGCTGATTATGCATTGATCACGTGACTGATTATGCACTGATTACGCGCGTAGCTGTCATGCACTGATCACATGACTGCGCATGCCATGATCACGTAACTGATCTTTCACTGATCACATGACAGCTCATGAACTGATCACGTGGATATTGTACACTGATCCAGTGACAGATCATGCACTAATCACGTGACTGATTTCACTGATCACGTGGCTATCATGCACTGATCACATGACTGATCAAGCACTACTCACGTGGCTATCATGCACTGATCACGTGGCTGATCATACACTGATCACGTTGCTGAACATGCACTGATTCACGTGACTTAGCATGCAGTGATCTCGTGTCTGAATGGTGCTGATCATGTGCTTATCAAGAACTGATCCCATGGCTGATCATGCACTGGTCACGTGACTTATCATGCACTGATCACACACCTGATCATGCACTTATCACGTGACTGATCAGACACGGATCTCGTGACTGATCATGCACTGATCATGTGGCTGATCATGCACTGATCACGAAGATGATCATACACTGATCACTTGACTGTGCATGCACTGATAACATGGCTGATCATGCACTGATCACGTGGCTGATCATGCACTGATCACGTGGCTGATCATGCACTGATCACGAAGCTGATCATACACTAATCACGTGACTGTGCATGCACTGATCAGAAGGCTGATCATGCACTGATCACGTGGCTCCTCATGTGCTGATCACGTGGCTGATCATGCGCTGATCACGTGGCTAATCATGCACTAATCACGTGACTGTGCGTGCATTGATCACAAGGCTGATCATGCACTGATCACGTTGCTGATGATACACTGATCACGTGACTGTGCATGCACTAATCACGTGACAGATCATGCACTGATGACATGGCTATCATGCACTGATCACGTGT
The DNA here is from genome assembly GCF_002263795.3 of Bos taurus. Taxonomy (NCBI): domain Eukaryota; kingdom Metazoa; phylum Chordata; class Mammalia; order Artiodactyla; family Bovidae; genus Bos; species Bos taurus. The sequence goes on from NW_020191010.1 coordinate 16,358, forward strand.
CTATCATGCACTGATCACGTGACTGTGCGTGCACTGATCACAAGGCTGATCATGCACTGATCACGTTGCTGATGATACACTGATCACGTGACTGTGCATGCACTAATCACGTGACTGACCATGCAATGATCACGTTGCGTATCATGCACTAATCACATGACAGCGCATGAACTGATCACGTGGATATTATACACTGATCACGTGACTGATCATGCACTAGTCACGTGGCTGATCATGCACTGATAACCTGGCTATTATACACTGATCACATGACTGATCATGCACTGATCAGGTGCCTGATCATGCACTGATCACGTGGCTGATCATGCACTCATCACGTGGCTGATCATACAATGATCACGTGATGATCATGCACTGATCACATGTATGATTGTACACTGATCACGTGGCTGATCATGCACGAATCCCATTGCATATCATGCTCTGATCAGGTTGCTATCATGTACTGATCACGTGGCTGATCGTACAGTGATCACGTGACTGACCATGCACTGATTATGTGGCTATCATGCACTGATCACTTGGTTGATCATGCACTGTTTACCTGGCTATAATACACGGATCTCATGACTGATCATGCATTCTTCACGTGCCTGATCATGCACTGATTACGTGGCTGATCTTGCACTGATCACGTGGCTGATAATGCACTGATCACTTGACTGATCATGCACTGATCACGTGTCTGATCATGCACTACTCACCTGACTGATCATGGACTGATCACGTGACTGATCATGCACTGATCATGAGCCTGATCATGCACTGATCACGGGCCTGTTCATGCACTGATCACGTGGCTGATCCTGCACTGATCACGAGGCTGATCATACACTGATCACGTGACTGTGCATGCAATGATCACTTGGCTGGTCATGTACTGATCACGTGGCTGATCATGCACTGATAACCTGGCTATCATACACTGATCACATGAGTGATCAAGCATTCTTCACATGCATGATCATGCACTGATCATGTTGCTGATCATGCACTAATCACGTTGTGGATCATACACTGATCACGTGGCTGATCAAACACTGATCACGTGGCTGATCATGCGGTGATCACGTGGCTGATCATACACTAATCACGTTGTGGATCATGCACTGATTACGTGGCGGATCATACACTGATCACATGACTGATCATGCACTGATCATGCGCCTGATCATTCACTGATCACGTGGCTGATCATGCACTAGTCACGTGGCTGATCATGCACTGATAACCTGGCTATCATACACTGATCACGTGAGTGATCATGCATTCTTCACATGCATGAACATGCACTGATAACGTTGCTGATCATGCACTAATCACGTTGTGGATCATACACTGATCACATGACTGATCATGCACTGATCACGAAGCTGATCATCCACTGATCACTTGACTGTGCATGCACTCATCACGTGACTGATCATGCACTGATCACGTGACTGATCATGCACTGATCATGAGGTTGATCATGCAATGATCACGGGCCTGATCATGCACTGATCACGTGGCTGATACTGCACTGATCACGAAGCTGATCATACACTGATCACGTGACTGTGCATGCAATGATCACTTGGCTGATCATGTACTGATAACCTGGCTATCATACACTGATCACATGACTGATCATGCACTGATCACGAAGCTGATCATCCACTGATCACTTGACTGTGCATGCACTCATCACGTGACTGATCATGCACTGATCACGTGACTGATCATGCACTGATCATGAGGTTGATCATGCAATGATCACGGGCCTGTTCATGCACTGATCACGTGGCTGATCCTGCCACGATCACGAAGCTGATCATACACTTATCACGTGACTGTGCATGCAATGATCACTTGGCTGATCATGCACTGATAACCTGGCTATCATACACTGATCACATGACTGATCATGCACTGATCACGTGCCTGATCATGCACTGATCACGTGGCTTATCATGCACTGATCACGTTGCAGATCATGCACTCATCACGTGGCTGATCATACAATGATCACGTGGCTGATCATGCACTGATCACATGTATGATTGTACACTGATCACGTGGCTGATCATGCACAAATCCCATTGCATATCATGCTCTGATCAGGTTGCTATCATGTACTGATCACGTGGCTGATCATACAGTGAACACGTGACTGACCATGCACTGATTACGTGGCCATCATGCACTGATCACTTGGTTGATCATGCACTGTTAACCTGGCTATAATACACTGATCTCATGACTGATCATGCATTCTTCACGTGCCTGATCATGCACTGATCATGTGGCTGATCTTGCACTGATCACGTGGCTGATAATGCACTGATCACTTGACTGATCATGCACTGATCACGTGTCTGATCATGCACTACTCACCTGACTGATCATGGACTGATCACGTGAGTGATCATGCACTGATCATGAGCCTGATCATGCACTGATCACGGGCCTGTTCATGCACTGATCACGTGGCTGATCCTGCACTGATCACGAGGCTGATCATACACTGATAAACTGGCTATCATCCACTGATCACGTGAGTGATCATGCACTCTTCACGTGCATGATCATGCACTGATCACGTGTCTTAGCATGCACTAATCATGTTACTGATCATGCACTGGTCAGGTGGCTATCATGCACTGTTTACCTGGCTGATCATGCACTGATCACATGGCTGTAGTACAATGATCACTTGGCTCTGCATGCACTGATCATGAGGATGGTTATACACTGATCACGTGACTGATCATGCACTGATCATGTGTCTGATCATGCACTGATAAAGTGGTTGATCATGCACTGATCACTCGATTGTGCATGCAATAATCACGTGGATGATCATGCACTGATCACGTGGCTGATCATACACTGATCACGTGGCTGATCATGCACTGATTACGTGGCTGATCATGCACTGATCACGTAGCTATCATGCAATGATCATATGGATATTATGCACTGATCCCATGGCTCATCATGCACTGACCACGTGGCTGATCATACATCGAACACGTGACTGATCATGCACTCTTAACCTGTCTATCATGCACTGATTACGTAGCTGATCATGCACTGATCACGTGACTGATCATGCCCTGAAGACGTGACTGATCATGCACTGATCACGTGGCTATCATGCACTGATGATATGCCTCAGGAGGCAATAACCAAAGAGCTGAGCAAGCACGAATCACGCAATCAGCAGGCAATAATCAAGGACCTCAGCTGTGATGAATCATGCTGCTCAGCTGGCAATTATCCAGCAGCTGAATAGGCAGGAATAAGACGGCTAAGCTTGCAATTGTCAAGCAGATGAGCAGGCAGGAATCACGCAGCTCAGTAGGCCCTGGTCACGTGACTCAGCAGGCACTGTTCACGTGGCTGATCATACACTGATCACGTGACTGCACATGCACTGATCAAGTGACTGATCATACAGTGATCACATGGTTGATCATGCCCTGATCACGTGGATGATCATGCACTAATCATGTTTCTGATCATGCACTGTTCAGGTGGCTATCATGCACTGATCCCGTGGCTGATCATGCCCTCATAATCTGGCTATCATACACTGATCACGTGACTGACCATGCACTATTCACGGGCCTAATCATGCACTGATCACTTGGCTGATCATGCACCGATCACATGACTGATCATGCACTGATCATGTGCCTGATCATGCCCTGATCACGTACCTAATCACGCACTGATCATTTGGCTGATCATACACTGAGCACGTGACTGTGCATGCACTGATTACGTGGCTGACCATGCACTGATCACCTGGTTGATCATACACTGATCACGTGGCTGATCATGCACTGATAACATATCTATAAGGCACTGATCCCATGACTGCGCATGAATTGGTCACGTGATTATCATACACTGATCACATGTCAGATCATGCACTGATCATCTGGCTATCATGCACTAATCACGTAGCTGATCTGGAACAGATCACGGGACTGATCATGCAGTGATCACGTCGCTATCATGCACTGATCTCGAGATTGCGCATGAACTGATCATATGGATAATCACACACTGATCACGTGACAGATCATGCACTGAACACGTGACTTATCATGCAGTGATCACGAAGGTGATCATACACTGATCACGTGAGTGTGCATGCACTGATCACGTGGCGGATCATGCAATGATCACGTGGCCGATCATGCACTGATCACGTAGCTCTCATGCACTGATCACATGGCAATCATGCCCTGATCCCTTGGCTGATCATGCACTGATCGCGTGACTGATTATGCACTAGTCACCTGGCTATCATGCACTGATAACGTGGCTGATCATACACTGACAGCGTGACTGATCATGCACTGATCACGTGGCTGATCATGCACTGATCTCGAAGCTGATCATACACTGATCACGTGAGTGTGCATGCAATGATCACATGGCTGATCATGCACTGATCACGTGGCTATAATGCAATGATCATGTGACTGCGCATGCACTGATAATATGGATGGTCATACACTGATCAAGTCACAGATCACCCACTGATCACGTGACTGATCATGCACTGATCACGTGACTCATCATGCATTGATCACGAAGCTGATCACACTCCAATCACGTGAGTGTGCATGCACTGATCACGTGGCTGATCATGCACTAATCACGTTGTGGATGATGCACTGATCACGTGGCTGATCATGCACTGATCACGAAGCTGATCATAGTCCAATCACTTGAATGTGCATGCACTGATCACGTGTCTGATCATGATCTAATCACGTTGTGGATGATGCACTGATCACGTGGCTGATCATACACTGATCACATGACTGATCATGAACTAATCACGTTGAGGATCATGCACTGATCACGTGGCTGTTCTTGCACTTATCACGTGGCTGATCATACAGTGATTACATGACTGATCATGCACTAATCACGTTGTGGATCATGCACTGATCACATGACTGTGCATGCATTGATCATGTGGCTGATCATGCACTGATCACGTGGCTGATCATGCACTGATCACGAGGATGATCATACACTGACCACATCACTGTGCATGCACTGATCATGTGGCTGATCATGCACTGATCATGTGGCTGATGAAACACTGATCACATGGCTGATCAGGCACTGATCACGTGGCTGATCGTACTCTGAACACGAAGCTGAAAATACACTGATCACGAGCCTGCATGCACTGAGCACTTGACTGTGCATGCACTGATCACGTGGATGATAATACGCTGATCACTTGACTGCCTATGCACTAAGAAAATGGCTGATCATGCACTGATCACATGGCTGATCATGCACTGATCACATGACTGATCATGCACTGATCACTTGATTGATCATGCACTGATTAATCATGTGCTGGTCACGTGGCTATCATGCACTGATCACTTGGCTGATCAAACACTGATCATGTGACTCATCATGCATAGATCACGTGGCTATGATGCACTGATCACTTGATTGTGCATGCAATTATCACATGGATGATCACGCATTTATCACGTGGATGATCATGCACTAATCACATGGCAGAACATGAACTGATCACGTGACTTAGCATGCAGTGATCTCGTGTCTGAATGGTGCTGATCATGTGACAAATCAAGAACTGATCACGTGGCTATAATGCACTGATCACGTGACTGGGTATGCACTGATCACGTGGCTGATCATACTCTGAACACGAAGCTGAAAATACAGTGATCACGTGACTGCATGCACTGATCACATGGCTCTCATGCACTGATAACGTGTCTATCATGCACTGATCACGTGACTGCGCATTAACTGAACACATACCTGTTCATGCACTGTTTACGTGGCCTTCATGCACTGATCACGAGGCTGATCATACAGTGAGTACACGACTGATCATGCACTAATCACGTTGTGGATCATGCACTGATCACATGACTGTGCATGCACTGATCCCATGGCTGATCATGCACTGGTCACAGGCCTGATCATGCACTTATCACGTGACTGATCATGCACTGATCTCATGACTGATCATGCACTGATCACGTGGCTGATCATGCACCGATCACGAAGCTGATCATACACTAATCACGTGACTGTGCATGCACTGATCACAAGGCTGATCATGAACTGATCACGTGGCTGATAATGTGCTGATCACGTGGCTAATCATGCACTAATCATGTGACTGTGTATGCACTGATCACAAGGCTGATCATGCACTGATCACGTTGCTGATCATACATTGATCACGTGGCTAGCATGCACTGATCACGTGTCTATCATGCACTGATCACGGGACGGCGCATGAACTGAACACGTAACTGTTCATGCACTGTTTACGTGGCTATCATGTACGGATCACGTGGCTTATCACGCATTGATCACGTGACTGATTATGCACTGATTGCGTAGCTGTCATGCACTGATCACATGACTGCGCATGCCATGATCACGTGACTGATCATGCACTGATCACGTTGCGTATCATGCACTGATCACATGACGGCGCATGAACTGATCACGTGGATATTATACACTGATCACGTGACTGATCTCGCACAAGTCACGTGGCTATCATGCGCTGATCACGTGGCTGATCATGCACTGATAACCTGGCTATAATACACTGATCAAGCGACTGATCATGCACTGATCATGAGCCTGATCATGCACTCATAACGTGTCTGATCATGCACTATTCACGTGCCTGATTATGCACTGATCACGTGGCTGATCATGCACAAATCCCATTGCCTATCATGCTCTGATCAGGTTGCTATAATGTACTGATCACGTGGCTGATCATACAGTGATCACATGACTGACCATGCACTGATTACGTGGCTATCATGCACTGACCACGTGGCTGATCATGCATTGTTAACCTGGCTATAATACACTGATCTCGTGACTGATCATGCATTCTTCACTTGCCTGATCATGCACTGATCACGTGGCTGATCCTGCACTGATCACGAGGCTGATCATACACTGATCACGTGACTGTGCATGCAATGATCACTTGGCTGATCATGTACTGATCACGTGGCTGATCATGCACTGATAACCTGGCTATCATCCACTTATCACGTGACTGATCATGCACTCTTCACGTGCATGATCATGCACTGATTACGTGTCTTATCATGCACTAACCGTGTTGCTGATCATGCAATGGACATGTGGCTATCATGCACTGTTTACCTGGCTGATCATGCACGGATCACACGGCTGTAAAACACTGACCACTTGACTGTGCATGCACTGATCCTGTGGATGATTATACACTGATCACGTGACTGATCATGCACTGATCATGTGTCTGATCATGCACTGATCACGTGGCTGAACATACGGTGATTACATGACTGATCATGCACTAATCACGTTGTGGATCATGCACTGATCACGTGACTGATCATGCACTGATCACGTGGCTGATCATGCAGTGATCACGAAGCTGATCATACTCTGGTCACGTGAGTGTGCATGCACTGATCACGTGGCTGATCATGCACTGATCACGTGGCTGATCATGCACTGATCACGTGGGTGATAATGAACTGATCACGTGGCTTTATCATACAATGCTCACGTGGCTGATCATGCACTAATCACGTTGTGGATGATGCACTGATCACGTAGCTGATCATACACTGATCACGTGGGTGATCATGAACTGATCACGTGGCTGATAATACACTGATCACATGATTGATCATGCACTAATCACGTTGTGGATCATGCACTGTCACGTGGCTGATCATACTCTGAACACGAAGCTGAAAATACAGTGATCACGTGACTGCATGCACTGATCACATGGCTATCATGCACTGATCACGTGTCTATCATGCACTGCTCACGTGACTGCGAATTAACTGAACACATACCTGTTCATGCACTGTTTACGTGGCTATCATGCACTGATCACGTGGCTGATCATACATTGGTCACGTGACTGATCATGCACTGATCACGTTGCGTATCATGCACTGATCACATGACGGCGCTTGAACTGATCACGTGGATATTATACACTGATCAAGTGACAAATCATGCACTAATCACGTGGACTGATCATGCACTGATCACGTGGCTATCATGCACTGATCACGTGACTGATCATGCACTAGATTACGTCGCTATCATGCACTGATCACGTGGCTGTTCATACAGTGATCACGTGACTGATCATGCACTGATCACGTGCCTGATCATGCACTGATCACGAAGCTGATCATACTCCAATCACGTGAGTGTGCATGCACTGATCACGTGGCTGATCATGCACTAATCACGTTGTGGATGATGCACTGATCACGTGGCTGATCATACACTGATCACATTACTGATTATGAACTAATCACGTTGTGGATCATGCACTGATCACGTGGCTGTTCTTGCACTTATCATCTGGCTGATCATACAGTGATTACATGACTGATCATGCACTAATCACGTTTTGGATCATGCACTGATCACATGAATGTGCATGCATTGATCATGTGGCTGATCATGCTCTGATCACGAAGCTGATCACACTCCAATCACGTGAGTGTTGCATGCACTGATCACGTGGCTGATCATGCACTAATCACGTTGTGGATGATGCACTGATCACGTGGCTGATCATGCACTGATCACGAAGCTGATCATAGTCCAATCACTTGAGTGTGCATGCACTGATCACGTGGCTGATCATGATCTAATCACGTTGTGGATGATGCACTGATCACGTGGCTGATCATACACTGATCACATGACTGATCATGAACTAATCACATTGTGGATCATGCACTGATCACACGGCTGTTCTTGCACTTATCACGTGGCTGATCATACAGTGATTACATGACTGATCATGCACTAATCACGTTGTGGATCATGCACTGATCACTTGATTGATCATGCACTGATTAATCATGTGCTGGTCACGTGGCTATCATGCACTGATCACTTGGCTGATCAAACACTGATCATGTGACTCATCATGCATAGATCACGTGGCTATGATGCACTGATCACTTGATTGTGCATGCAAATATCACGTGGATGATCACGCATTTATCACGTGGATGATCATGCACTAATCACATGGCAGAACATGAACTGATCACGTGACTTAGCATGCAGTGATCTCGTGTCTGAATGGTGCTGATCATGTGACAAATCAAGAACTGATCACGTGGCTATAATGCACTGATCACGTGACTGCGTATGCACTGATCACGTGGCTGATCATACTCTGAACACGAAGCTGAAAATACAGTGATCACGTGACTGCATGCACTGATCACATGGCTCTCATGCACTGATCACGTGGGTGATCATGAACTGATCACGTGGCTGATCATGCACTGATCACGTGGGTGATCATGAACTGATCACGTGGCTTATCATACACTGCTCACGTGGCTGATCAGGCACTGATCACGTGGCTGATCATACTCTGAACACGAAGCTGAAAATACACTGATCACTTGACTGCATGCACTGATCACATGGCTATCATGCACTGATCACGTGTCTATCATGCAGTGATCACTTGACTGCGCATTAACTGAACACATACCTCTTCATGCACTGTTTACGTGGCTATCATTCACTGATCACGTGGTGATCATGCATTGGTCACGGGACTGATCATGCACTCATAACGTTGAGTATCATGCACTGATCACATGATGGCGCATGAACTGATCACGTGGATATTATACACTGATCAAGTGACAAATAATGCACTAATCACGTGACTGATCATGCACGATCGCTGACTGATCATGCACTAGTCACCTGGCTATCATGCACTAATCCCGTGGCTGATCATACACTGACCACGTGACTGATCATGCACTGATCACGTGGTTGATCATGCACTGATCTCGAAGCTGATCATACACTGATCACGTGAGTGTGCATGCAATGATCACATGGCCGATTATGCACTGATCACGTGGCTGAACATGCTCTGATCCCGTGGGTGATCATGCACTTATCACGTGGCTTATCATACACTGATGACGTGGCTGATCATGCACTAATCACTTTGTGGATGATGCACTGGTCACGTGGCTGATCATACACTGATCACAGGACTGATCATGCACTAATCACGTTGTGGATCATGCACTGATCACGTGGCTGATAATACACTGATTACTTGGCTGATCATACACTGATCACGTGGCTGATCATGCACTGATCACGTGGCTGATCATGCACTAATCACTTTGTGGATCATGCACTGATTACGTGGCAGATCATACACTGATCACATGACTGATCATGCACTGATCACATGCCTGATCATGCACTGATCACGTGGCTGATCATGCACTGATCACGAAGCTGATCATCCACTGATCACTTGACTGTGCATGCACTGATCACGTAGCTGAGCATGCATTGATCACGTGGCTGATCATACACTGATCACGTGGCTGATCATACACTAATCACGTTGCAGATTATGCACTCATCACGTGGCTGATCATACAATGATCACGTGGCTGATCATGCACTGATCACATGCCTGATCATGCACTGATCACGTGGCTGATCATGCACTGATCACGAAGCTGATCATCCACTGATCACTTGACTGTGCATGCACTGATCACGTGGCTGATCAAACAATGATCACGTGGCTGATCATACACTGATCACGTGGCTGATCATACACTAATCACGTTGCAGATTATGCACTCATCACGTGGCTGATCATACAATGATCACGTGGCTGATCATGCACTGATCACATGTATGATCGTACACTGATCAGGTGGTTGATCATGCACAACTCCCATTGCGTATCATGCTCTGATCAGGTTGCTATC
>NW_020191011.1:0-23433 GCF_002263795.3 Bos taurus
ATCATTGCATGATCAGCCACGTGAGCAGTGCATGATAGCCACGTGATCAGTGCATGATCAGTCACGTGATCAGTGCATGGTCAGTAACGTGTTCAGTGCATGATCAGCCACTGATCAGTGCATGATCAATTACGTGATCAGTGCATGGTCACTCACGGGACCAGTACATGGTAGCTACAGATCATTGCATGATCAGCCACGTGATCAGTGCATGATCAATTACGTGATAAGTGCATGATCAGTTACATGAGAAGTGTATGATCAGCCATGTGATCAGTGCATGGTCAGACACGTGAACAGTGTATGATCAGCCACGTGATCAGTGCATGATATCCAAGTGATCAGTGCATGATCAATCAACGTGATCAGTGTATGCTCAGCCACGTGAACAGTGCATGATCAGTCACGTGATCAGTGCATGATCAGCCACATGATCATTGCATGATCAGCCACGTGATCAGTGCATGATCAGTCACGTGACCAGTACATGGTAGCTGCGTGATCAGTTATGACCAGCCAAGTGATCAGTGCATGATAGCCACGTGATGAGTGCATGATCAGTCACGTGATCAGTGCATGATCAGTCACGTGATCAGTGCATGATCAGCCACATGATCAGTGAATGATCAATTACGTCATCAGTGCATGATCAGTCACGTGACCAGTACATGGTAGCTGCATGATCATTGCATGATCAGCCAAGTTAGCAGTGCATGATAGCCACATGATCAGTGCATGATCAGTCACGTGATCAGTGCATGATTATTCACGTGTTCAGTGCATGATCAGTCACGTGACCAGTACATGGTAGCTACGTGATCATTGCATGATCAGCCACGTGATCAGTGCATGATAGCCACGTGATCAGTGCATGATCAGTCATGTGATACGTGTGTGATCAGCCACGTGATCAGTGCATGATATCCACGTAATCAGTGAATGATAGCCACGTGATTAGTGCATGATAGACACGTGATCAGTGCATGATCATTCACGTGATCAGTGCATGATCAGTCACGTGATCAGTGCATGATCAGCCACGTGATCAGTGCATGATCAGCCACGTGATCAGTCCATGATCAGTCACGTGATCAGTGCATGATCAGTCACGTGAGCAGTACATGGTAACTACGTGATCATTGCATGATCAGCCACGTGATCTGTGCATGATAGCCACGTGATCAGTGCCTGATCAGTCACGTGATACGTGTGTGATCAGCCACGTGAGCAGTGCATGATATCAGTACATGATCAGCCACGTGATCAGTGCATGATCAGTCACGTGACAAGTACATGGTAGCTACGTGATCATTGCATGATCAGCCACGTGATCTGTGCATGATAGCCACGTGATCAGTGCCTGATCAGTCACGTGATACGTGTGTGATCAGCCACGTGAGCAGTGCATGATATCAGTGCATGATCAGCCACGTGATCAGTGCATGATCAGTCACGTGACAAGTACATGGTAGCTGCGTGATCATTGCATGATCAGCCAAGTTAGCAGTGCATGATAGCCACATGATCAGTGCATGATCAGTCACGTGATCAGTGTATGATTATTCACGTGTTCAGTGCATGATCAGTCACGTGACCAGTACATGGTAGCTACGTGATCATTGCATGATCAGCCACGTGATCAGTGCATGATAGCCACGTGATCAGTGCATGATCAGTCATGTGATACGTGTGTGATCAGCCACGTGATCAGTGCATGATATCCACGTGTTCAGTGAATGATAGCCACGTGATTAGTGCATGATACACGTGATCTGTGCATGATCATTTCACGTGATCAGTGCATGATCAGTCACGTGATCAGTCGCATGATCAGCCCATGGTGACAGTGCATGATCAGCCACTGGATCAGTCCATGATCAGTCACGTGATCAGTGCATGATCAGTCACATGAGCAGTACATGGTAGCTACAGTGATCATTGCATGATCAGCCACGTGATCTGTGCATGATAGCCACGTGATCAGTGCCTGATCAGTCACTGATATGTGTGTGATCAGCCACGTGAGCAGTGCATGATATCAGTGCATGATCAGCCACGTGATCAGTGCATGATCAGTCACGTGACAAGTACATGGTAGCTACGTGATCATTGCATGATCAGCCTCGTGATCTGTGCATGATAGCCACGTGATCAGTGCATGATCAGTCACGTGATACCTGTGTGATCAGCCACGTGATCAGTGCATGATATCCACGTGATCAGTGCAGGATAGCCACGTGATCACTTCATGATTAGTCACGTGGTCTGTACACGATCAGTCACGTGATACGTGTCTGATCAGCCACCGGATCAGTGCGTGATGAGCCACGTGATCAGTGCAGGATCAATTACGTGATCAGTGCATGATCAGTCACGAGACCAGTACATGGTGCTACGTGTTCGTTGCATGATCAGACATGGTGAGCAGAGCATGATAGCCACGTGATCAGTGCATTATCAATCACATGATCAGTACATGAGAAGTCACGTGAACAGTGCTATGTTCAGCCACGTATTCAGTGCATGATAGCACACGTGATCAGTGCATGATCAGTTACGTGAGCAGTGTATTATCAGCCACGTGACCAGTGCATGGTCAGCCACGTGAACAGTGCATTCTCAGTCACCTGATCAGGGCCTGCTGAGCTGCGTGATTACTATCTGCTCATCTGCTTGACAATTTGCCACTGAGCTGGCACGATTCCTGCCTGTCATCTGCTTGACAATTGCCAGCTGTGCTGTGTAATTCCTGCCTGCTCAGCTGCTTGATTATTGCCAGCTGAGCAGCATGATTCCTCACACCGGCAGTTCCATGATTATAGCCTGCTGACTGATTCCTGCCTACTCACCTCTTTGTTCATTGCCTCCAGATGCACATGATCAGTGTGTGACACCAAACATGATCAGCACATGATCAGTCACATGATGAATGCATGATCAGCCAGGTGATCAGTGCATGATCAGTCATGTGATCCAGTGCATGATCAGCCACGTGCATGCATATCCCAGTGCATGATCAGTCACGTGATCAGTGCATGATCAGTCACGTGAGCAGTACATGGTAGCTACGTGATCATTGCATGATCAGCCACGTGATCTGTGCATGATAGCCACGTGATCAGTGCCTGATCAGTCACGTGATACGTGTGTGATCAGCCACGTGAGCAGTGCATGATATCAGTGCATGATCAGCCACGTGAACAGTGCATTCTCAGTCAGGTGATCAGGGCCTGCTGAGCTGCGTGATTAGTGTCTGCTCATCTGCTTGACATTGCAGCTGAGCTGCACGATTCCTGCCTGTCATCTTGCTTGACAATTGCCAGCTGTGCTGTGTAAATTCCTGCCTGCTCAGCCTGCTTGATTATTGCCAGCTGAGCAGCATGATTCCTCACAGCTGAGTTCCATGATTATTGCCTGCTGACTGTATGATTCGTGCCTACTCAGCTCTTTGCTTATTGCCTCCAGAGGCACATGATCAGTGTATGATAGCAAACATGATCAGTGCATGATCAGTCACATGATCAGCGCCATTAAGTCACGTGATCACTACATAATAGTCATGTGATCAGTCCATGCTCAGTCACGGTATCAGTGCATGATCAGCCACGTGATCAGTGCATGATCTGTCACATGATTAGTGTATGATCATCCACGTGATCAGTGCATGGGCATTCATGTGATCAGTGCATGATATAGACGTGATCAGTGTATGATCAGTCACGTGATCAGTGCATGATCAGTCATGTGACCAGTATATGGTAGCTGCGTGATCATAGAATGATCAGCCACGTGAGGAGTGCATGATAGCCACGTGATCAGTGCATGATCAGACACGAGATCAGTGCATGATCAGTCACGTGATCAGTGCATGATCAGGCACGTGATCAGTGCATGACCAGGCACGTGATCAGTGTATGTCCAGCCAAGTGATCAGTGCATGATAGCCACGTGATCAGTGCATGATCAGTCACGTGATCAGTGCATGTTCAGTCACGTGATCAGTGTATGATCAGCCACTTGATCAGTGCATGATCAGCCACATGATCAGTGCGTGATCAATTTCGTGATCAGTGCATGATCAGTCACGTGACCAGTACATGGTAGCTACGTGATCATTGCCAGATCAGCCACGTGAGCAGTGCATGATAGCCACGTGATCAGTGCATGATCAGCCATGTGATCAGTGCATGATCAGTCACGTGATCAGTGCATGGTCAGTCACGTGATCAGTGCATGATCATCCACGTGATCAGTGCATGTGGAGTCATGTAGTCAATGCATGATAGCGCCCTGATCAGTGCACGATCAGGCACGTGATCAGTGCATGACCAGGCACGTGATCAGTGTATGTCCAGCCAAGTGATCAGTGCATGATAGCCACGTGATCAGTGCATGACCAGGCACGTGATCAGTGCATGATCAGTTACGTGATCAGTGTAGGATCAGCCATGTGATCAGTGCATGATCAGCCACATGATCAGTGCATGATCAATTACGTGATCAGTGCATGATCACTCACGTGACCAGTACATGGTAGCTACGTGATCATTGCATGAACAGCCGCGTGAGCAGTGCATGATAGCCACGTGATCAGTGCATGATCTGTCACATGATCAGTGTATGATCATCCGGGTGATCAGTGCATGGGCAGTCATGTGATCAGTGCATGATATAGACGTGATCAGTGCATGATCAGCCACATGATCAGTGCATGATCAATTACGTGATCAGTGCATGATCACTCACGTGACCAGTACATGGTAGCTACATGATCATTGCATGATCAGCCACGGTGAGCAGTGCATGATAGCCACGTGATCAGTGCATGATCAGACACGAGATCAGTGCATGATCAGTCACGTGATCAGTGCATGATCAGCCACGTGATCAGTGCATGATCAGTCACAGGATCAGTGCATGATCAGTCACGTGATAGGTGTGTGATCAGCCACGTGAACAGTGCACACTCAGTCACGTGTTCAGGGCCTGCTGAGCTGCGTGATTACTGTCTGCTCATCTGCTTGACAATTGCCAGCTGAGCTGCACGATTCCTGTCTGTCATCTGCTTGGACAATTGCCACCTGTGCTGCGTAATTCCTGCCTGCTCATCTACTTGATTATTGCCAGCTGAGCAGCATGATTTCTCAGAGCTGAGTTCCATGATTATAGCCTGCTGACTGATTCCTGCCTACTCAGCTCTTTGTTCATTGCCTCCAGATGCACATGATCAGTGTGTGACACCAAACATGATCAGCACATGATCAGTCACATGATGAATGCATGATAAGCCAGGTGATCAGTGCATGATCAATTACGTGATCAGTGCATGATCACTCACGTGACCAGTACATGGTAGCTACATGATCATTGCATGATCAGCCACGTGAGCAGTGCATGATAGCCACGTGATCAGTGCATGATCAGACACGAGATCAGTGCATGATCAGTCACGTGATCAGTGCATGATCAGCCACGTGATCAGTGGCATGATCAGTCACAGGATCAGTGCATGATCAGTCACGTGATAGGTGTGTGATCAGCCACGTGAACAGTGCACACTCAGTCACGTGTTCAGGGCCTGCTGAGCTGCGTGATTACTGTCTGCTCATCTGCTTGACAATTGCCAGCTGAGCTGCACGATTCCTGTCTGTCATCTGCTTGACAATTGCCACCTGTGCTGCATAATTCCTGCCTGCTCATCTACTTGATTATTGCCAGCTGAGCAGCATGATTTCTCAGAGCTGAGTTCCATGATTATAGCCTGCTGACTGATTCCTGCCTACTCAGCTCTTTGTTCATTGCCTCCAGATGCACATGATCAGTGTGTGACACCAAAACATGATCAGCACATGATCAGTCACATGATGAATGCATGATAAGCCAGGTGATCAGTGCATGATCAATTACGTGGTCAGTGCAAGATCAGTCATGTGACCAGTACATGGTAGCTGCGTGATCACTGCATGATCAGCCACGTGAGCAGTTCATGATAGCCACGTGATCAGTGCATGATCAGTCACGTGATCTGTGCATGATCAGTCACGTGTTCAGTGCATCATCAGCCACGTGATCAGTGAATGATCAATTACGTGATCAGTGCATGGTCACTCACGGGACCAGTACATGGTAGCTACGTGATCATTACATGATCAGCCACGTGATCAGTGCATGATCAATTACGTGATCAGTGCATGATCAGTTACGTGAGCAGTGGATGATCAGCCACGTGATCAGTGCATGGTCAGACACGTGAACAGTGTATGATTAGCCACGTGATCAGTGCATGATATCCAAGTGATCAGTGCTTGATCAATCACGTGATCAGTGTATGATCAGCCAGGTGAACAGTGCATGCTCAGTCACGTGATCAGGGACTGCTGAGCTGCGTGATTCCTGTCTGCTCATCTGCTTGACAATTGCCAGCTGAGCTGCACGATTCCTGCCTGTCATCTGCTTGACAATTGCCAGCTGTGCTGTGTAATTCCTGCCTGCTCAGCTGCTTGATTATTGCCAGCTGAGCAGCATGATTCCTCACAGCTGAGTTCCATGATTATTGCCTGCTGACTGTTTGATTCATGCCTACTCAGCTCTTTGTTTATTGCCTCCAGAGGCACATGATCAGTGTGTGATAGCAAACATGCTCAGCGCATGATCAGTCACATGGTCAGCGCCATTAAGTCACGTGATCACTACATGATAGTCATGTGATCAGTCCATGCTCAGTCACGGTATCAGTGCATGATCAGCCACGTGATCAGTGCATGATAGCCACGTGATCATTGCATGATAGCCACGTGATCAGTGCATGATCAGCCAGGTGATCAGTGAATGATTGCTACGTGATCAGTTCATGATTAGTCACGTGATCTGTGCATGACCAGGCAGGTGATCAGTGTATGATCAGCCACGTGAACAGTGCATGATAGCCACGTGATCAGTGCATGATCAGTCACCTGATGGGTGTATGATCTGTCACGTGACCGGTACATGGTAGCTACATGATCATTGCATGATCAGCCACGTGAGTAGTGCATGATAGCCAGGTGATCAGTGCATGATCTGTGACGTGATCAGTGCATGATCAGTCATGTAATCTGTGCATGACCAGGCACGTGATCAGTGTATGACCAGCCATGTGATCAGTGCATTAAAGCCACGTGATCAGTGCATGATAAGTCACGTGATCAGTGCATGATCAGTTAAGTGATCAGTGCATGATCAGCCACATGATCAGTGCATGATCAATTACGTCATCAGTGCATGATCAGTCACGTGACCAGTACATGGTAGCTGCGTGATCAGTGTATGACCAGCCAAGTGATCAGTGCATGATAGCCACGTGATCAGTGCATGATCAGTCACGGGATCAGTGCATGATGAGCCACGTGATCAGTGCTGGATCAATTACATGATCAGTGCATGATCACTCAGGTGACCAGTACATGGTTGCTACATGATCATTGCATGATCACCCACTTGAGGAGAGCATGATAGCCATGTGATCAGTGCATGATCAGTCACGTGATCAGTACATGATCAGTCACGGGAACAGTGCATGATCATTTACGTGATCTGTGCATGATCATTCACGTGACCAGTATATGGTAGCGACGTGATCATTGCATGACCAGCCACGTGAGCAGTGCATGATAGCCACGTGATGTGTGCATGATCAGTCACGTGATCAGTGCATGATCAGCCACGTGATCAGTGCATGACCCGTCACGTGATTAGTGCATGATCAGCCACGTGATCAGTGCATGATCAATTACGTGATTAGTGCATGATCAGTCACGTGACCAGTACATGGTAGCTACATGATCATTGCATGATCAGCCACGTGATCAGTGCATGATCAATTACGTGATTTGTGCATGATCAGTCACGTGACCAGTACATGGTAGCTACGTGATCATTGCATGATCAGCCACGTGATCAGTGCATGATCAGTCACGTGATCAGTGTATGATCAGCCACGTGATCAGTGCATGATCAATTACGTGATCAGTGCATGATAGTCACGTGACCAGTACATGGTAGCTACGTGATCATTACATGATCTGCCATGTGAACCTTGCATGAGAGCAACGAGATCAGTGCATGATCAGTCACGTGATCAGTGCATGATCAGTCACGTGAACAGTGCATGATAAGTCACCTGATCAGTGTATGATCAATTACGTGCTCAGTGCATGATCACTCACGTGACCAGTACATGGTAGCTACGTGATCATTGCATGGTCAGCCACGTGAGCAGTGCATGATAGCCGCGTGATCACTGCATGATCTGTCACATGATCAGTGTATGTTTATCCACGTGATTAGTGCATGATAGCCACGTGATCAGTGCATGATCAGTCACGTGATACGTGTGTGATCAGCCACGTGATCAGTGCATGATGAGTCAGGTGATCAGTGCAGGATTAATTTCGTGATCAGTGCATGATCAGTCACGTGACCAGTACATGGTTGCTACGTGATCATTGCATGATCAGCCACGTGAGCAGTGCATGATAGCCACGTGATCAGTGCATGATCAGTCACGTGATCAGTACATGATCAGTCAACTGAACAGTGCATGATCATTTACGTGATCTGAGCATGATCAGTCACGTGACCATTATATGGTAGCTACGTGAACATTGCATGACCAGCCAGGTGAGAAGTGCATGATAGCCACGTGATGTGTGCATGATCAGTTACGTGAGCAGAGTATGATCAGCCACGTGATCAGTGCATGAGTGCCACGTGATCAGTGCATGATCAGTCACGTGACAGGTGTGTGGTAAGCCACGTGAACAATGCATGTTCAGCCACGTGATCAATGCATGATATCCACGTGATCAGTGCATGATCAGTTCCATGAACAGTGTGTGATCAGCCACGTGAGCAGTGCATGGTCAGACAGGTGAACAGTGTATGATCAGTCACGTGACCAGTATATGGTAGCTACGTGATCATTGCATGATCAGCCATGTGATCTGTGCATGATAGCCACGTGATCACTGCATGATAGCCACGTGATCAGTGCATGATCAGTCACGTGATCAGTGCATGATCAGCCACGTGATCAGTGCATGACGAGGCACGTGATCAGTATGACCAGCCAAGTGATCAGTGCATGATAGCCACGTGATCAGTGCATGATCAGTCACGTGATCAGTGCATGATCAGTCACGTGATCAGTGTATGATCAGCCACGTGATCAGTGCATGATCAGCCACATGACCAGTGCATGATCAATTACGTGATCAGTGCATGATCATTCACGTGACCAGTACATGGTAGCTACGTGATCATTGCATGATCAGCCACGTGAGCAGTGCGTGATAGCCACATGATCAGTGCATGATCAGCCACGTGATCAGTGCATGATCAGTCACGTGATCAGTGCATGGTCAGTCACGTGATCAGTGCATGATCATCCACGTGATCAGTGCAGGTGGAGTCATGTAGTCAATGCCTGATAGCGCCATAATCAGTGCACGATCAGTCCCGTGATAAGTGTATGATCAGCCAAGTGATCAGTGCAAGATAGCTACGTGATCAGTGCATGATCAGTCACATGAAAAGTGCATGATCAGCCACGTCATCAGTGCATGATAGCCACGTGAGCAGTGCATACAATTACGTGGTCAGTGAATGCGCAATCACGTGATCAGTGCATGAGAGCCACGTGATCAGTGCATGATCATTCACGTGATAGGTGTGTGATCAGTGACGTGAACAGTGCATGCTCAGTCACGTGATCAGGGCCTGCTGAGCTGCGTGATTACTGTCTGCTCATCTGCTTGACAATTGCCAGCTGAGCTGTACGATTCCTGTCTGTCATCTCCTTGACAATTGCCACCTGTGCTGCATAATTCCTGCCTGCTCATCTACTTGATTATTGCCCGCTGAGCAGCATGATTTCTCAGAGCTGAGTTCCATGATTATAGCCTGCTGACTGATTCCTGCCTACTCAGCTCTTTGTTCATTGCCTCCAGATGCACATGATCAGTGTGTGACACCAAACATGATCAGCACATGATCAGTCACATGATGAATGCATGATAAGCCAGGTGATCAGCACATGATCAATTACGTGATCAGTGCATGATCAGTCATGTGACCAGTACATGGTAGCTGCGTGATCACTGCATGATCAGCCACGTGAGCAGTGCATGATAGCCACGTGATCAGTGCATGATCAGTCACGTGATCTGTGCATGATCAGTCACGTGTTCAGTGCATGATCAGCCACGTGATCAGTGAATGATCAATTACGTGATCAGTGCATGATCAGTCACGGGACCAGTACATGGTAGCTACGTGATCATTACATGATCAGCCACGTGATCAGTGCATGATCAATTACGTGATCAGTGCATGATCAGTTACGTGAGCAGTGTATGATCAGCCACGTGATCAGTGCATGATATCCAAGTGATCAGTGCTTGATCAATCACGTGATCAGTGTATGATCAGCCAGGTGAACAGTGCATGCTCAGTCACGTGATCAGGGACTGCTGAGCTGCGTGATTCCTGTCTGCTCATCTGCTTGACAATTGCCAGCTGAGCTGCACGATTCCTGCCTGTCATCTGCTTGACAATTGCCAGCTGTGCTGTGTAATTCCTGCCTGCTCAGCTGCTTGATTATTGCCAGCTGAGCAGCATGATTCCTCACAGCTGAGTTCCATGATTATTGCCTGCTGACTGTTTGATTCATGCCTACTCAGCTCTTTGTTTATTGCCTCCAGAGGCACATGATCAGTGTGTGATAGCAAACATGCTCAGCGCATGATCAGTCACATGGTCAGCGCCATTAAGTCACGTGATCACTACATGATAGTCATGTGATCAGTCCATGCTCAGTCACGGTATCAGTGCATGATCAGCCACGTGATCAGTGCATGATAGCCACGTGATCATTGCATGATAGCCACGTGATCAGTGCATGATCAGCCAGGTGATCAGTGAATGATTGCTATGTGATCAGTTCATGATTAGTCACGTGATCTGTGCATGACCAGGCAGGTGATCAGTGTATGATCAGCCACGTGAACAGTGCTTGATAGCCACGTGATCAGTGCATGATCAATTACGTGATCAGTGCATGATAGTCACGTGACCAGTACATGGTAGCTACGTGATCATTACATGATCAGCCATGTGAACCTTGCATGATAGCAACGAGATCAGTGCATGATCAGTCACGTGAACAGTGCATGATAAGTCACCTGATCAGTGTATGATCAATTACGTGCTCAGTGCATGATCACTCACGTGACCAGTACATGGTAGCTACGTGATCATTGCATGGTCAGCCACGTGAGCAGTGCATGATAGCCGCGTGATCACTGCATGATCTGTCACATGATCAGTGTATGTTTATCCACGTGATTAGTGCATGATAGCCACGTGATCAGTGCATGATCAGTCACGTGATACGTGTGTGATCAGCCACATGATCAGTGCATGATGAGTCAGGTGATCAGTGCAGGATTAATTACGTGATCAGTGCATGATCAGTCACGTGACCAGTACATGGTTGCTACGTGATCATTGCATGATCAGCCACGTGAGCAGTGCATCATAGCCACGTGATCAGTGCATGATCAGTCACGTGATCAGTACATGATCAGTCAACTGAACAGTGCATGATCATTTACGTGATCTGAGCATGATCAGTCAAGTGACCAGTATATGGTAGCTACGTGAACATTGCATGACCAGCCAGGTGAGAAGTGCATGATAGCCACGTGATGTGTGCATGATCAGTTACGTGAGCAGAGTATGATCAGCCACGTGATCAGTGCATGAGTGCCACGTGATCAGTGCATGATCAGTCACGTGACAGGTGTGTGGTAAGCCACGTGAACAATGCATGTTCAGCCACGTGATCAATGCATGATATCCACGTGATCAGTGCATGATCAGTTCCATGAACAGTGTGTGATCAGCCACGTGAGCAGTGCATGGTCAGACAGGTGAACAGTGTATGATCAGTCACGTGACCAGTATATGGTAGCTACGTGAACATTGCATGACCAGCCAGGTGAGAAGTGCATGATAGCCACGTGATGTGTGCATGATCAGTTACGTGAGCAGAGTATGATCAGCCACGTGATCAGTGCATGATCAGTCACGTGACAGGTGTGTGGTAAGCCACGTGAACAATGCATGTTCAGCCACGTGATCAATGCATGATATCCACGTGATCAGTGCATGATCAGTTCCATGAACAGTGTGTGATCAGCCACGTGAGCAGTGCATGGTCAGACAGGTGAACAGTGTATGATCAGTCACGTGACCAGTATATGGTAGCTACGTGATCATTGCATGATCAGCCATGTGATCTGTGCATGATAGCCACGTGATCACTGCATGATAGCCACGTGATCAGTGCATGATCAGTCACGTGATCAGTGCATGATCAGCCACGTGATCAGTGCATGACGAGGCACGTGATCAGTATGACCAGCCAAGTGATCAGTGCATGATAGCCACGTGATCAGTGCATGATCAGTCACGTGATCAGTGCATGATCAGTCACGTGATCAGTGTATGATCAGCCACGTGATCAGTGCATGATCAGCCACATGACCAGTGCATGATCAATTACGTGATCAGTGCATGATCATTCACGTGACCAGTACATGGTAGCTACGTGATCATTGCATGATCAGCCACGTGAGCAGTGCGTGATAGCCACGTGATCAGTGCATGATCAGCCACGTGATCAGTGCATGATCAGTCACGTGATCAGTGCATGATCATCCACGTGATCAGTGCAGGTGGAGTCATGTAGTCAATGCCTGATAGCGCCATAATCAGTGCACGATCAGTCCCGTGATGAGTGTATGATCAGCCAAGTGATCAGTGCAAGATAGCTACGTGATCAGTGCATGATCAGTCACATGAAAAGTGCATGATCAGCCACGTCATCAGTGCATGATAGCCACGTGAGCAGTGCATACAATTACGTGGTCAGTGAATGCGCAATCACGTGATCAGTGCATGAGAGCCACGTGATCAGTGCATGATCAGTCACCTGATGGGTGTATGATCTGTCACGTGACCGGTACATGGTAGCTACATGATCATTGCATGATCAGCCACGTGAGTAGTGCATGATAGCCAGGTGATCAGTGCATGATCTGTGACGTGATCAGTGCATGATCAGTCATGTAATCTGTGCATGACCAGGCACGTGATCAGTGTATGACCAGCCATGTGATCAGTGCATTAAAGCCACGTGATCAGTGCATGATAAGTCACGTGATCAGTGCATGATCAGTTAAGTGATCAGTGCATGATCAGCCACATGATCAGTGCATGATCAATTACGTCATCAGTGCATGATCAGTCACGTGACCAGTACATGGTAGCTGCGTGATCAGGGTATGACCAGCCAAGTGATCAGTGCATGATAGCCACGTGATCAGTGCATGATCAGTCACGGGATCAGTGCATGATGAGCCACGTGATCAGTGCTGGATCAATTACATGATCAGTGCATGATCACTCAGGTGACCAGTACATGGTTGCTACATGATCATTGCATGATCACCCACTTGAGGAGAGCATGATAGCCATGTGATCAGTGCATGATCAGTCACGTGATCAGTACATGATCAGTCACGGGAACAGTGCATGATCATTTACGTGATCTGTGCATGATCATTCACGTGACCAGTATATGGTAGCGACGTGATCATTGCATGACCAGCCACGTGAGCAGTGCATGATAGCCACGTGATGTGTGCATGATCAGTCACGTGATCAGTGCATGATCAGCCACGTGATCAGTGCATGACCCGTCACGTGATTAGTGCATGATCAGCCACGTGATCAGTGCATGATCAATTACGTGATAAGTGCATGATCAGTCACGTGACCAGTACATGGTAGCTACATGATCATTGCATGATCAGCCACGTGATCAGTGCATGATCAATTACGTGATTTGTGCATGATCAGTCACGTGACCAGTACATGGTAGCTACGTGATCATTGCATGATCAGCCACGTGATCAGTGCATGATCAGCCACGTGATCAGTGCATGACGAGGCACGTGATCAGTATGACCAGCCAAGTGATAAGTGCATGATAGCCAAGTGATCAGTGCATGATCAGTCACGTGATCAGTGCATGATCAGTCACGTGATCAGTGTATGATCAGCCACGTGATCAGTGCATGATCAGCCACATGACCAGTGCATGATCAATTACGTGATCAGTGCATGATCAGTCTCGTGACCAGTACATGGTAGCTACATGATCATTGCATGATCAGCCACGTGATCAGTGCATGATCAATTACGTGATTTGTGCATGATCAGTCACGTGACCAGTACATGGTAGCTACGTGATCATTGCATGATCAGCCACGTGATCAGTGCATGATCAGTCACGTGATCAGTGTATGATCAGCCACGTGATCAGTGCATGATCAATTACGTGATCAGTGCATGATAGTCACGTGACCAGTACATGGTAGCTACGTGATCATTACATGATCTGCCATGTGAACCTTGCATGAGAGCAACGAGATCAGTGCATGATCAGTCACGTGATCAGTGCATGATCAGTCACGTGAACAGTGCATGATAAGTCACCTGATCAGTGTATGATCAATTACGTGCTCAGTGCATGATCACTCACGTGACCAGTACATGGTAGCTACGTGATCATTGCATGGTCAGCCACGTGAGCAGTGCATGATAGCCGCGTGATCACTGCATGATCTGTCACATGATCAGTGTATGTTTATCCACGTGATTAGTGCATGATAGCCACGTGATCAGTACATGATCAATTACGTGATCAGTGCATGATCATTCACGTGACCAGTACATGGTAGCTACGTGATCATTGCATGATCAGCCATGTGAGCAGTGCGTGATAGCCACGTGATCAGTGCATGATCAGCCACGTGATCAGTGCATGATCAGTCACGTGATCAGTGCATGGTCAGTCACGTGATCAGTGCATGATCATCCACGTGATCAGTGCAGGTGGAGTCATGTAGTCAATGCCTGATAGCGCCATAATCAGTGCACGATCAGTCCCGTGATGAGTGTATGATCAGCCAAGTGATCAGTGCAAGATAGCTACGTGATCAGTGCATGATCAGTCACATGAAAAGTGCATGATCAGCCACGTCATCAGTGCATGATAGCCACGTGAGCAGTGCATACAATTACGTGGTCAGTGAATGCGCAATCACGTGATCAGTGCATGAGAGCCACGTGATCAGTGCATGATCAGTCACCTGATGGGTGTATGATCTGTCACGTGACCGGTACATGGTAGCTACATGATCATTGCATGATCAGCCACGTGAGTAGTGCATGATAGCCAGGTGATCAGTGCATGATCTGTGACGTGATCAGTGCATGATCAGTCATGTAATCTGTGCATGACCAGGCACGTGATCAGTGTATGACCAGCCATGTGATCAGTGCATTAAAGCCACGTGATCAGTGCATGATAAGTCACGTGATCAGTGCATGATCAGTTAAGTGATCAGTGCATGATCAGCCACATGATCAGTGCATGATCAATTACGTCATCAGTGCATGATCAGTCACGTGACCAGTACATGGCAGCTGCGTGATCAGTGTATGACCAGCCAAGTGATCAGTGCATGATAGCCATGTGATCAGTGCATGATCAGTCACGGGATCAGTGCATGATGAGCCACGTGATCAGTGCTGGATCAATTACATGATCAGTGCATGATCACTCAGGTGACCAGTACATGGTTGCTACATGATCATTGCATGATCACCCACTTGAGGAGAGCATGATAGCCATGTGATCAGTGCATGATCAGTCACGTGATCAGTACATGATCAGTCACGGGAACAGTGCATGATCATTTACGTGATCTGTGCATGATCATTCACGTGACCAGTATATGGTAGCGACGTGATCATTGCATGACCAGCCACGTGAGCAGTGCATGATAGCCACGTGATGTGTGCATGATCAGTCACGTGATCAGTGCATGATCAGCCACGTGATCAGTGCATGACCCGTCACGTGATTAGTGCATGATCAGCCACGTGATCAGTGCATGATCAATTACGTGAATAGTGCATGATCAGTCACGTGACCAGTACATGGTAGCTACATGATCATTGCATGATCAGCCACGTGATCAGTGCATGATCAATTACGTGATTTGTGCATGATCAGTCACGTGACCAGTACATGGTAGCTACGTGATCATTGCATGATCAGCCACGTGATCAGTGCATGATCAGTCACGTGATCAGTGTATGATCAGCCACGTGATCAGTGCATGATCAATTACGTGATCAGTGCATGATAGTCACGTGACCAGTACATGGTAGCTACGTGATCATTACATGATCTGCCATGTGAACCTTGCATGAGAGCAACGAGATCAGTGCATGATCAGTCACGTGATCAGTGCATGATCAGTCACGTGAACAGTGCATGATAAGTCACCTGATCAGTGTATGATCAATTACGTGCTCAGTGCATGATCACTCACGTGACCAGTACATGGTAGCTACGTGATCATTGCATGGTCAGCCACGTGAGCAGTGCATGATAGCCGCGTGATCACTGCATGATCTGTCACATGATCAGTGTATGTTTATCCACGTGATTAGTGCATGATAGCCACGTGATCAGTGCATGATCAGTCACGTGATACGTGTGTGATCAGCCACGTGATCAGTGCATGATGAGTCAGGTGATCAGGGCAGGATTAATTTCGTGATCAGTGCATGATCAGTCACGTGACCAGTACATGGTTGCTACGTGATCATTGCATGATCAGCCACGTGAGCAGTGCATGATAGCCACGTGATCAGTGCATGATCAGTCACGTGATCAGTACATGATCAGTCAACTGAACAGTGCATGATCATTTACGTGATCTGAGCAAGATCAGTCACGTGACCAGTATATGGTAGCTACGTGAACATTGCATGACCAGCCAGGTGAGAAGTGCATGATAGCCACGTGATGTGTGCATGATCAGTTACGTGAGCAGAGTATGATCAGCCACGTGATCAGTGCATGATCAGTCACGTGACAGGTGTGTGGTAAGCCACGTGAACAATGCATGTTCAGCCACGTGATCAATGCATGATATCCACGTGATCAGTGCATGATCAGTTCCATGAACAGTGTGTGATCAGCCACGTGAGCAGTGCATGGTCAGACAGGTGAACAGTGTATGATCAGTCACGTGACCAGTATATGGTAGCTACGTGATCATTGCATGATCAGC
Organism: Bos taurus; assembly: GCF_002263795.3. Lineage (NCBI taxonomy): Eukaryota > Metazoa > Chordata > Mammalia > Artiodactyla > Bovidae > Bos > Bos taurus. The sequence goes on from NW_020191011.1 coordinate 17,256, forward strand.
CATGTGATCTGTGCATGATAGCCACGTGATCACTGCATGATAGCCACGTGATCAGTGCATGATCAGTCACGTGATCAGTGCATGATCAGCCACGTGATCAGTGCATGACGAGGCACGTGATCAGTATGACCAGCCAAGTGATCAGTGCATGATAGCCACGTGATCAGTGCATGATCAGTCACGTGATCAGTGCATGATCAGTCACGTGATCAGTGTATGATCAGCCACGTGATCAGTGCATGATCAGCCACATGACCAGTGCATGATCAATTACGTGATCAGTGCATGATCATTCACGTGACCAGTACATGGTAGCTACGTGATCATTGCATGATCAGCCACGTGAGCAGTGCGTGATAGCCACATGATCAGTGCATGATCAGCCACGTGATCAGTGCATGATCAGTCACGTGATCAGTGCATGGTCAGTCACGTGATCAGTGCATGATCATCCACGTGATCAGTGCAGGTGGAGTCATGTAGTCAATGCCTGATAGCGCCATAATCAGTGCACGATCAGTCCCGTGATAAGTGTATGATCAGCCAAGTGATCAGTGCAAGATAGCTACGTGATCAGTGCATGATCAGTTCACTTGAAAAGTGCATGATCAGCCACGTCATCAGTGCATGATAGCCACGTGAGCAGTGCATACAATTACGTGGTCAGTGAATGCGCAATCACGTGATCAGTGCATGAGAGCCACGTGATCAGTGCATGATCATTCACGTGATAGTTGTTTGATCAGCGACGTGAACAGTGCATGCTCAGTCACGTGATCAGGGCCTGCTGAGCTGCGTGATTACTGTCTGCTCATCTGCTTGACAATTGCCAGCTGAGCTGTACGATTCCTGTCTGTCATCTCCTTGACAATTGCCACCTGTGCTGCATAATTCCTGCCTGCTCATCTACTTGATTATTGCCAGCTGAGCAGCATGATTTCTCAGAGCTGAGTTCCATGATTATAGCCTGCTGACTGATTCCTGCCTACTCAGCTCTTTGTTCATTGCCTCCAGATGCACATGATCAGTGTGTGACACCAAACATGATCAGCACATGATCAGTCACATGATGAATGCATGATAAGCCAGGTGATCAGCACATGATCAATTACGTGATCAGTGCATGATCAGTCATGTGACCAGTACATGGTAGCTGCGTGATCACTGCATGATCAGCCACGTGAGCAGTGCATGATAGCCACGTGATCAGTGCATGATCAGTCACGTGATCTGTGCATGATCAGTCACGTGTTCAGTGCATGATCAGCCACGTGATCAGTGAATGATCAATTACGTGATCAGTGCATGATCACTCACGGGACCAGTACATGGTAGCTACGTGATCATTACATGATCAGCCACGTGATCAGTGCATGATCAATTACGTGATCAGTGCATGATCAGTTACGTGAGCAGTGTATGATCAGCCACGTGATCAGTGCATGGTCAGACACGTGAACAGTGTATGATTAGCCACGTGATCAGTGCATGATATCCAAGTGATCAGTGCTGATCAATCACGTGATCAGTGTATGATCAGCCAGTGTGAACAGTGCATGCTCAGTCACGTGATCAGGGACTGCTGAGCTGCGTGATTCCTGTCTGCTCATCTGCTTGACAATTGCCAGCTGAGCTGCACGATTCCTGCCTGTCATCTGCTTGACAATTGCCAGCTGTGCTGTGTAATTCCTGCCTGCTCAGCTGCTTGATTATTGCCAGCTGAGCAGCATGATTCCTCACAGCTGAGTTCCATGATTATTGCCAGCTGACTGTTTGATTCATGCCTACTCAGCTCTTTGTTTATTGCCTCCAGAGGCACATGATCAGTGTATGATAGCAAACATGCTCAGCGCATGATCAGTCACATGGTCAGCGCCATTAAGTCACGTGATCACTACATGATAGTCATGTGATCAGTCCATGCTCAGTCACGGTATCAGTGCATGATCAGCCACGTGATCAGTGCATGATAGCCACGTGATCATTGCATGATAGCCACGTGATCAGTGCATGATCAGCCAGGTGATCAGTGAATGATTGCTACGTGATCAGTTCATGATTAGTCACGTGATCTGTGCATGACCAGGCAGGTGATCAGTGTATGATCAGCCACGTGAACAGTGCTTGATAGCCACGTGATCAGTGCATGATCAGTCACCTGATGGGTGTATGATCTGTCACGTGACCGGTACATGGTAGCTACATGATCATTGCATGATCAGCCACGTGAGTAGTGCATGATAGCCAGGTGATCAGTGCATGATCTGTACGTGATCAGTGCATGATCATCATGTAATCTGTGCATGACCAGCACGTGATCAGTGTATGACCAGCCATGTGATCAGTGCATTAAAGCCACGTGATCAGTGCATGATAAGTCACGTGATCAGTGCATGATCAGTTTAAGTGATCAGTGCATGATCAGCCACATGACAGTGCATGATCAATTACTCATCAGTGCATGATCAGTCACGTGACAGTACATGGTAGCTGCGTGATCAGGGTATGACCAGCCAAGTGATCAGTGCATGATAGCCACGTGATCAGTGCATGTCAGTCACGGGATCAGTGCATGATGAGCCACGTATCAGTGCAGGGATCAATTACATGATCAGTGCATGATCACTCAGGTGACCAGTACATGGTTGCTACATGATCATTGCATGATCACCCACTTGAGGAGAGCAATGATACCATGTGATCAGTGCATGATCAGTCACGTGATCAGTACATGATCATCACGGGAACAGTGCATGATCATTACGTGATCTGTGCATGATCATTCACGCTGACCAGTATATGGTAGCGACGTGATCATTGCATGACCAGCCACGTGAGCAGTGCATGATAGCCACGTGATGTGTGCATGATCAGTCACGTGATCAGTGCATGATCAGCCACGTGATCAGTGCATGGACCCCGTCACGTGATTAGTGCATGATCAGCCACGTGATCAGTGCATGATCAATTACGTGATTAAGTGCATGATCAGTCACGTGACCAGTACATGGTAGCTACATGATCATTGCATGATCAGCCACGTGATCAGTGCAATGATCAATTACGTGATTTGTGCATGATCAGTCACGTGACCAGTACATGGTAGCTACGTGATCATTGCATGATCAGCCCACGTGTATCAGTGCATGATCAGTCACGTGATCAGTGTATGATCAGCCACGTGATCAGTGCAATGATCAATTACGTGATCAGTGCATGATAGTCACGTGACCAGGTACATGGTAGCTACGTGATCATTACGATTGATCATGCAACATGGTGAACCTTGCATGAGAGGCAACGAGACCAGTGCTATGATCAGTCACAGTGATCCAGGTGCCATGATCAGTCAGCGTTGAAGCAGTGCATGAGTAAGTCACCCTTGATACAGTTGTATGGATCAAGTACGTGCTCAGTGCATTGATCACTCACGTTGACCCATACATGGTAGCTACGTGATCATTGCAGTGGTCAGCCAGTGAGCAGTGCATGATAGCCGCGTGCATCACTGCCATGATCTGTCACGATGATCAGTGGTATTGTTTATGCCACGTGATTAGTGCATGATAGCCACGTGATCAGTGCATGATCAGTCACGTGATACGTGTGTTGATCAGCCACGTGATCAGTGCATGATTGAGTCAGGTGATCAGTGCAGGATTAATTTCGTCGATCAGTGCATGATCAGTCGACGTGACCAAGTACTTGGGTTGCCTACGTGAACCATTGCATGATCCAGGCCACGTGGATGCAGTGCATGATAGCCCACGTGAATCAGTGCATGATCAGTCACGTGATCAGTACATGATCAGTCAACTGAACAGTGCATGATCATTTACGTGATCTGAGCATGATCAGTCACGTGACCAGTATATGGTAGCTACGTGAACATTGCATGACCAGCCAGGTGAGAAGTGCATGATAGCCACGTGATGTGTGCATGATCAGTTACGTGAGCAGAGTATGATCAGCCACGTGATCAGTGCATGAGTGCCACGTGATCAGTGCATGATCAGTCACGTGACAGGTGTGTGGTAAGCCACGTGAACAATGCATGTTCAGCCACGTGATCAATGCATGATATCCACGTGATCAGTGTATGATCAGTTCCATGAACAGTGTGTGATCAGCCACGTGAGCAGTGCATGGTCAGACAGGTGAACAGTGTATGATCAGTCACGTGACCAGTATATGGTAGCTACGTGATCATTGCATGATCAGCCATGTGATCTGTGCATGATAGCCACGTGATCACTGCATGATAGCCACGTGATCAGTGCATGATCAGTCACGTGATCAGTGCATGATCAGCCACGTGATCAGTGCATGACGAGGCACGTGATCAGTATGACCAGCCAAGTGATCAGTGCATGATAGCCACGTGATCAGTGCATGATCAGTCACGTGATCAGTGCAATGATCAGTCACGTGATCAGTGTATATGATCAGCCACGTGATCAGTGCAATGATCAGCACAACCATGACCAGTGCATGATTCAATTACGTGATCAGTGCATGATCATTCACGTGACCAGTACATGGTAGCCTACGTGATCATTGCATGATCAGCCACGTGAGCAGTGCGTGATTAGCCACATGATCAGTGCATGATCAGCCACGTGATCAGTGCATGATCAGTCACGTGATCAGTGCATGGTCAGTCACGTGATCAGTGCATGATCATTCCACGTGGATCAGTGCAGGTGGAGTCATGTAGTCAATGCCTGATAGCGCCATAATCAGTGCACGATCAGTCCCGTGATAAGTGTATGATCAGCCAAAGTGATCAGTGCAAGATAGCTACGTGATTCAGTTGCATGATCAGGGATCATCATGAAAAGTGCATGATCAGCCAACGCTCATCAAGTGCATGATAAGCCACCGATGAGCGCAAGTGCATACAATTACGTGGTCAGTGCAATGCGCCATTCACGTGATCAGTGCATGAGCAGCCACGTGAATCAGTGCTATGATCCTTCACGTGATAGGTGTGTGATCCACGACGTGAACAGGTGGCGATGCTCAAGTTCAACGTGACTCCAGGGCCTGCTGAGCTGCGTGATTAATGTCTGCTCATCTTGCCTTTGCAATTATGCCAACTGAGCTGTACGATTGCCTGTCTGTCATCTCCTTGACAATTGCCCACCTGTGCTGCATCAATCCTGCCTGCTCATCTACTTGAATTATTGCCAGTCTTGAGCAGCATGAAATTTCCTCAGAGCTGAGTTTCCATGATATATTCCTGCTGACTGATTTCCTGCCCTACTCAGCATCTTTGTTCATGCCTCCAGATGCACATGATCAGTGTGTGACACCAAACATGAATCAGCACATGATCAGTCACATGATGAATGGCATGATAAGCCAGGGTGATCAGCACATGATCAATTACGTGATCAGTGCATTGATACAGTCATGTGACCCATATCATGGGAAGCCGTGGCGTGATCCACCTGCATGACAGCCCGTGGAAAGCAGTGGCAGTGATAGCCGACTGATCAGTGCATGATCAGTCACGTGATCTGTGGCATGATCAGCTGCACTGTTTCAGTTGCATGATCATGCCCATCGTGATTCATGAAATGATCAATTACGTGATCAGTGCATGATCATGTCCACGGACCAGTACGACCTGGTAGACTACGTGATCATTACTATGATCAGCCACGTGATCAGTGGCATGATCAATTACGTGATCAATGCATGATCAGTTAACTGTCGAGCAGTGTATGATCAAGCCCGTGATCAGTGCATGGTCAGACATGTGAACAGTGTATGATTAGCCACGTGATCAGTGCATGATATCCAAGTGATCAGTGCTTGATCAATCACGTGATCAGTGTATGATCAGCCAGGTGAACAGTGCATGCTCAGTCACGTGATCAGGGACTGCTGAGCTGCGTGATTCCTGTCTGCTCATCTGCTTGACAATTGCCAGCTGAGCTGCACGATTCCTGCCTGTCATCTGCTTGACAATTGCCAGCTGTGCTGTGTAATTCCTGCCTGCTCAGCTGCTTGATTATTGCCAGCTGAGCAGCATGATTCCTCACAGCTGAGTTCCATGATTATTGCCTGCTGACTGTTTGATTCATGCCTACTCAGCTCTTTGTTTATTGCCTCCAGAGGCACATGATCAGTGTATGATAGCAAACATGCTCAGCGCATGATCAGTCACATG
>NW_020191012.1:0-21742 GCF_002263795.3 Bos taurus
CGTGGCTGATAATACAGTGATCACGTGGCTGATCATAGCACTGATCACATGGTGATCATACACTGATCACATGACTAATCATGCACTGATCACATGCCTGACCATGAAACTGATCACGTGGCTGATCATACACTGATCATGAAGCTGATCATACACTGAATCACAATGACTGTGCCATTGCACTCATCTCGTGGATGATATTGCACTGGTCACGTGGCTGATCATGCACTATTCACGTGTCTGATCATACACTGATCACGTGGCTTATCATGCACAAATCACGTTTCTTATCATGCACTGATCAGGTTGCTATCATGCACTGATCACGTGGATGATCATACACTAATCACGTGACTGCACATGCACTGATCAAGTGACTGGTCATGCACTGTTCACGTGTCTATCATGCACTGATCACGTGACTGCACATGCACTGATCACGTAATTGTAGGCAATGCTCACGTGGCTATCATGCACTGCTCATGTTACTGAGCATGCACTGATCACGTAGCTATCATGCATTGATCACTTGGCTATCATGCACTGAACACGTGGCTGATCATACACTGATCACGTGACTGCACATACACTGATTACGTGGCTCATCATACAGTGATCACGTGGCTGATCATGCACTGGTTACGTGGCTGATTATGCCCTGATCTCGTAGCTATCATGCACTGATCACATGGCTATCATGCACTCATCACGTGGCTGATCATGCACTGATCACGTGACTGATCTTGCACTGATCTGGTGGCTATTCATGCATTTATCACGTGGTTGATCATACACTGATCACGTGACTGATCATGCACTGATACGTGGCTATCATGCACTGATCACTTGGCTATCATGCACTGATCACGTGGCTATCATGCACTGATCTTGTGGCTGATCATACACTAATCACGTGTCTGCACATGCACTGATCATGTTAGAGTTCATGCACTGATCACGTGGCTATCATGCACTGTTCACGTGTCTATCATGCACTGATCACGTGACTGCACATGCACTGATCACGTAATTGTAGGCAATGATCACCTGGCTATCATGCACTGCTCATGTTACTGAGCATGCACTGATCACGTAGCTATCATGCATTGATCACTTGGCTATCATGCACTGAACACCTGGCTGATCATACACTGGTCAGGTAACCGCACATGCACTGATCACATGGCTGATCATACAGTGATCACGTGGCTGATCATGCACTGGTTACGTGGTTGATCTAGCACTGATCTCGTAGCTATCATGCACTGATCACATGGCTATCATGCACTGATCCCGTGGCTGATAATGCCCTGGTCACGTGACTGATCATGCACTGGTCAACTGGCTATCGTGCACTGATCACGTGGATGATCATACACTGATCACCTGACTGATCATGCACTGATCACGTGCCTGATCATGCACTGATCATGTGACTGTGCATGCACTCATCACGTGGCTGATCATGCACTGATCACGTGGCTGATCATGCAATGATAACCTGGCTATCATAAACTGATCACGTGACTGATCATGCACTCTTCACTGGCCTGATCATGCACTGATCACCTGCCTGATAATGCACTGATCACGAAGCTGATCGTACACTGATCATGTGACTCTGCATGCACTGATAACGTGGCTGATCATGCACTGATCACGTGGTGATCATTCACTGATCACATGGCTGATCATACACTGATCAAATTTCTGATAATGCACTGATCACGTGCCTGATAATGCACTGATCAGAAAGCTGACCATACACTGATCACGTGACTGTGCATGCACTTATCACGTGGCTTATCATACACTGATCACGTGGTTGATCATGCACGATCATGCACTGATCATTTGGCTGATCGTACACTGATCACTTGACTGCTCATGCACTGATCACGTGACTGATCATGCACTGATCACTGGCTATCATGCACTGATCACGTGTCTATCATGCACTAATCATGTGATTGCCCATGAACTGATCACTTACCTGTTCATGCACTGATCACGTGGCTATCATTCACTGATCACGTGGCTGATCCTGCAATGATCACCTGACTGATTATGAACTGATTGTGTAGCTATCATGCACTGATCACATGAGTGCACATGCCAAGATCACGTGACTGATCATGCACTGATCAGGTGGCTAAACATACATTGATCACTTAACTAACCATGCACTGATCACGTGGCAATCTTGCACTGATGACGTAGATGATCATGCACTGATCACATAGCTATCATCCACTGAGCACATGACTGCCCATGAACTGATTCCGTGGCTATCATACACTGATCAAGCGACATATCATGCACTGATCACTTGACTAATCATGCACTGATCACGTGGATATCATGCACTGATCACGTGGCTGATCGTGCACTGATTAGCTGGCTATCATACACTGATCAAGTGACTGCTCATGCACTCTTCACATACCTGATCATGCACTGATCACGTGGCTGACCATGCACTGATCACGAAGCTGATCATACACTGATCACGTGACTGTGCATGCACTGATTACGTGGCTGATCATACACTGATCACGTGGTGATCATTCACTGATCACGTGGCTGATCATGCACTAATCACCTTCTGGATCATGCACTGATCACGTGGCTGATCATACACTGATCACGTGGCTGATCATGCACTGATCACGTGGCTGATCATACTCTGATTACGAAGTTGATCATACACTGATCACGTGACTGCATCCACTGATCATTTGACTGTGCATGCACTGATCAATGGATGATCATGCACTGATTAATCATGTACTGGTCACTTGGCTATCATGCAGTGATCACGTGGCTGATCAGGAACTGATCACGTGCCTAATCATGCACAGGTCATGTGTCTGAATGTGGCTGATCATGTGATTGATCATGCGCTTTACACGTGGCTATCATGCACTGATGATGTGCCTCAGGAGGCAATAATCAAAGAGCTGAGCAGGCACAAATCACGCATTCAGCAGGCAATAATCATGGACATCACCTGTGATGAATCATGCTGCTCAGCTGGCAATAAGTCAAGCAGATGAGCAGGTAGGAATCACACGCTCAGCTGGCAATGTCAAGCAGATGAGAAGGCAGGAATCACGAAGCTCAGCTGGCAATAATAGCAGATGAGGCCAGCCAGGAATCACGCAGCCTCAACTGGCAATTATCAAGCCGATGAGCAGGCAGGAATCACAGCATCTCAGCTGGCAATTATCTAACCGATGAGCACCGCAGGAATCACGCAGCTCAGCTGGCGATTATCAAGACGATGAGCAGGCAGGAATCCAAGCAGCTCAGCTGGCTCTTTGTCAAGCAGCTGAGCAGACAGGAAAAACCGCAGCTCAGTAGCCCTGATCACGTGACTGAGCACGCACTGTTCACGTGGCCTGATCATACACTGATCACGTGCTTGATATGCCCTGATACATGGCTATCATTCACTGATCACCTTGACTGTGCATGCACTGATACCGTGGATGATCATACAGTGATCACGTGACTGATCATGCACTAAAAAAATGGCTGATCATTGCACTGATCACGTGACTGATCATGCAATTGATCACGTGATTGATCATGCACTGATTAATTCATGTACTGGTCACGTGGCTATCATGCAACTGATCACGTGGCTGATCATACACTTATCACGTGGCTATCATGAACTGATGTCACATGGCTATCATGCACTGATTCCGTGGCTGATCATGCACCTGATCATGTGGCTACCATGCACTGATCACCGTGGCTGATCATGCACTATTCACATGGTGATCATGCACTGATCACGAAGCGAGCATACAATGATCAGGTGACTGTGCATGCACTCATACGTTGGCTGATCATGCACTGATCACGTGGCTGATCATGCCCTGATACGCCTGCCTATCATACACTGATAAGGTGACTGATCATGCACTCTTTACGTGCCTGATCATGCACGATCACCATGAACTGATCATGCACTGATCACGTACCTGATAATGCACTGATCATTTGGCTGATCATATACTGATAACGTTATTACTGTTCATGCACTGATCACGTGGCTATCAAGCACTGAATCACGTGGCTGATAATGCACTTGTCACCCCATGGATGATCATACACTGATAACGTGAGAGATCATGCACTGAATAACATGACTGATCATGCACTGATCACGTGGCAATCATGCACTGATAACGTGAGTGCCCATGCACTGATTATGTGGATGATCATACACTGATCACCTGACTGATCATGCACTGATCACGGGACTGATCATGGCACTGATCACGTGGCTATCATGCACTGATAATGTGACTGCACATGCACTGATTCATGGAACTGTAGGCAATGATCACTTGGCTATCATGCACTGATCACGTGGCTGATCATGCACTGATCATGTGACTGAGCATGCACCAATCACGTAGCTACCATGCATTGATCACTTGGCTATCATGCACTGATTACCGTGGGTGATCATACACTATTAACCTGACTGCACATGCACTGATCACGTGGCTGATCATACAGTGATCACGTGGCTGATCATGCACTGATCACGTGGCTGATCATGGACTAATCACGTTGCTGATCATTGCACTGGCCGGTGCTTATCATGCACTGATTACGTGGCTAATTATGCACTTGATCACGTAGCTATCATGCACTGATCACATGGATATCATGCACTGTTCCCAGTGGCTGATCATGCACTGTTCCCGTGGCTGATCATGCACTGATCACGATGCTATCATGCACGAACACGTGGCTGATCATACACTTATCATGTGGCTGATCATACACTGATCACGTGACTGTGCATGCACTCATCTCGTGGATGATATTGCCACTGGTCACGTGCTGATCATGCACTGAACACGTGGCTGATCATACACTTATCATGTGACTGAGCATGCACCGATCACGTACTATCATGCACTGATCACGTGGCAGATCATACACTGATCAGGTGGCTGATCATGTACTGGTCAAGTGGCTATCATGCCTGATTACGCGGCTGATCATACAGAGATTACGTGGCTATCATGCAGTGATCACGTGGCTGATCATGCACTGATCACTTGACTGATCATGCACTGATCACGTGGCTATCATGCACTAATCATGTGGCTAATCTTACATTGATCACCTAAATAATCATGCACTGATCACCTGGCGATCTTGCACTGATCCCGTGCTGATCAGGCACTGATAACTTAGCTATCATGAACCTGATCACATGACTGGGCAAGAACTGATGCACGTGGATATCATACACTGGACACGTGACAGATCATGCACTGATCACGTGGACTTGATCATGCCACTGATCTGGTGGCTATCATGCATTGATCACCGTGGTTGATCAACACTGTTCCCCTGACTGATCATGGCACTGATCACGTGGCTATCATGCCACTGATCACGTGGCAGATCATACACTGATCAGGTGGCTGATCATGTACTGGTCAAGTGGCTATCATGCACTGATTACGCGGCTGATCATACAGAGATACGTGGCTATCATGCAGTTGATCACGTGGCTGATCATGCACTGATCACGTGACTGATCATGCACTGATCCACGTGGCTATCATGCACTAATCATGTGGCTAATCTTACATTGATCACCTAAATAATCATGCACTGATCACCTGGCGATCTTGCACCTGATTCCCGTGCTGATCAGGCACTTGATAACTTAGCTATCCTGAACTGATCACCATGACTGGCAAGAACTGATCACGTGGATATCATACACTGGACACGTGACAAGATCATGCACTGATCACGTGATGATCATGCACTGATCTGGTGCTATCATGCATTGACACGGTGGTTGATCATACAACTGTTCACCTGACTGATCATGCCCACTGATCACCGTGGCTATCATGCACTGATCACCGTGGCTATCATGCACTGATCACTTGGCTATCATGCACTGATCACGTGGCTGATCATGCAGTGATCTGTTGGCTATCACTGCACTGTTCCACAGGCCTATCATGCACTGATCACCTGGATGATCATACACTGATGAAGTGGCTATCATGCACTGATCACGTGACTTTTCAGTGCACTGATCACGTGGTTATCATGCACTTTTCACGTGTCTATCATGCCACTGATCACTTGGCTATCATGCACTGATCACGTGGCCTGATCATGCAGTGATCTGTTGGCTCTCATGCACTAATCACGTGCCTATTCATGCACTTAGCACGTGGATGATCATACACTGATCACGAGGGCCTGATCATACACTGATAACGTGACTGATCATGCACTAATCAAGTGGCTATCATGCACTGATTACGTGGCTAGCATGAACTGAATCACCTGGCTGATTCATGCAGTGATCTGTTGGCTATCATGCACTGATCACGTGGTTATCATGCACTGATCAACCTGGCTACTCATGCCACTGATCACTTGGCTAGCATGCAGCTTGATCACGTGGCTGATCATCGCAGTGATCTGTTGGTTCTCATGCACTGATCACGTGCCCTATCATGCACTGAGCACTTGGATGATCATACACTGATCACGAGGCTGATCATACACTGATAACGTGACTGATCATGCAGTAATCAAGTGGCCTATCATCGGCACTGATTACGTGGCTAGCATGCACTGGATCACGTGAATGATCATGCAGTGATCACGTCGCTATCATGCACTCATCTCGAGATTGGGCATGCACTGATCACGAGGATGATCATACAGTGATCACGTTCAGATCATGCACTGAAGACGTGATTGATCATGCACTGATCATTTGGCTATCATGCACTGATCACGTTCCTATCATGCCCTGAACACGGGATGCACATGAAACTGATCACGTACATGTAGGCAAATGATCACGTGGGAATCATGCACTCCTCATGTGACTGAGCATGCACTGATCACGTAGCTATCATGCATTGATCACTGGCTATCATGCACTGAACACGTGGCTGGTCATACACTGATCACGTGACTGCACATGCACTGATCACGTGGCTGATCATACAGTGATCACGTGGCTGACCATGCACTGCTTTCGTGTCTGATCATGCACTGATCTCGTAGCTATCATGCACTGATCACGTGACTGTGCATGCCACTGATCACGTGGCTGATCATGCACAGATCACGTGGCTTTTCATGCAATGATAGCCTGGCTATCATACACTGATCACGTGACTGATCATGCACTCTTCACTGGCCTGATCATGCACTGATCACGTGGCTGATCATGCAATGATCACGAAGCTAATCATACACTGATCACGTGACTGTGCCTGCACCTGATCATGTGGGCTGATCATGCATTAATCACGTGGGAGATCATGCACTGATCAAGTGGCTGACCATACACTGCTCACAATGACTGATAATGCACTAAACACGTTGTGGATCATGCACTGATCACGTGGCTGATCATACAATGATCACGTGGCTGTTCATGCACTGATCACGTGGCTGATCATACACTGATCACGGGACTGTGCAGGCACTGATCACCTGGCTGCTCATGCACTGATCTCGTGGCTGATCATACACTGATCATGTGGCTGATCATACACTAATCACGTGGGCTGATCATGCACTGATCACAATGGCTGATCATAAACTGATCACATGACTTATCATGCACTGATCAGGTGTCTGATCATGCAACTGATCACGTACATGATCATGCACTGATCATTTGGCTGATCATACACTGATCACGTGACTACGCATGCACTGATCCACTGGGCTGATCATGCACTGATCACGAGGCTGATCATTGCACTGATAACTGGACTATCACACACTGATTCACGTGGACTGATCATGCCACTGGAACACGTGGCTAATCATGCACTGATCAAGAAGCTGATCATACACTGATCACGTGACTGTGGCATGCACTGATCACGAAGCTGATCATACACTGATCACGTGACTGATCATGGCACTTGATCACGTGGCTGATCATGCAGTGATCAATATGACTGATTATGCACTGATCGCTTAGCTATAGTGCACTGATCACAAGAATGCACATGCCATGATTCATGTGACTGATCATGCACTGATCACGTGGCTATCATGCCACTGATCACGTGGTTAATCATGCACTGATCACGTGACTGATTATGCACTGATCGCGTAGCTATCATGCATGATCACATGACTGCGCATGCCATGATCACGTGACTGATCATGCACTGATCACGTGGCTGTCATGCACTGATCATGTGGCTAATAATACATTGATCACCTAAATAATCATGCACTGATAACGGGGTGACCTTGCACTGATCACGTGGCTGATCAGGCACTGATAACTTAGCTATCATGCACTGATCACATGACTGTGCAAGAACTGACAACGTGGATATCATACACTGGACACGTGACAGATCATGCACTGATCACTTGACTGATCATGCACTGATCTGGTGGCTATCATGCATTGATCCCGTTGTTGATCATACAATGATCACGTGACTGATCATGCACTCATCACATGGCTATAATGCACTGATCACTTGGCTATCATGCACTGATCACGTGGATGATCATACATTGATCACGAGGCTGATTATACACTGATCACGTGACTGATCATGCACTGATCAAGTGGCTATCATGCACTGATCACGTGGCTAGCATGCACTGATCACGTGAATGATCATGCAGTGATCACGTGACTGATTATGAACTGATTTCGTAGCTATCATGCACTGATCACATGACTGCCCATGCCATGATCACGTGACTGATCATGCACGGATCAGGTGGCTATCATGCACTGATCACGTGGCTGATCCTACACTGATCATGTGGCTGATCATGCACTCATCACGTTGCGTATCCTTCACTCATCACGTGGCTGATCATGCACTGATCACGTGGCTGATGATGCACTAATCACGTGGCTAATCATACATTGATAACATAACTAATCATGCACTGATCCCTTGGCAATCTTGCACTGATCACGTGACTGATCATGCACTGATCTGGTGGCTACCATGCATTGATCCCGTGGTTGATCGTACACTGATCACGTGACTGATCATGCACTAGTCACGTGGCTGATCATACATTCAACAGGTGACTGATCATGCACTGATCACCTGGCTATCCTGCACTGATAACGTAGCTGATCATGCACTGATCACGTGATTGATCATGCACTGAAGACGTGACTGATCATGCACTGATCACGTGGCTATCATGCACTGTCAAGTGGCTGATCATACTCTGCTCCCGAAACTGATCATGCACTGATCACGTGGCTGATCAGAAACTGATCACGTGACTGAGCATACAGTGATAAGTGTCTGAATATTGCTGATCATGGTATTGATCATGCGGTGATCACTTGGGTATCGTGCACTGATCACCTGACTCCCATGCACTGATCATGTAACTGTAGGCAATGATCACATGGCTATCATGCAGTGATCACGTGGCTGATCATGCACTGATCACGTGACTGCACGTGCACTGATGACGTGGCTGATCATACAGTGATCACGTGACTGATCATGCACTGATCATGTGGCTGATCATGCACTAATCACGTTGCTGATCATGCACTGGTCAGGTGGGCTATCATGCACTGATTATGGGGCTGATCATTCACTGATCACATGGCAATAATGCACTGATCAACCTGTCTTATCAAACACTGATCACTTGAC
Organism: Bos taurus; assembly: GCF_002263795.3. Taxonomy (NCBI): domain Eukaryota; kingdom Metazoa; phylum Chordata; class Mammalia; order Artiodactyla; family Bovidae; genus Bos; species Bos taurus. Next base: position 9,696 of record NW_020191012.1, read on the forward strand.
TGATCATGCACTGATCACGTGCCTGATCATGCACTGATCACGTGGCTGATCATGCACTGATCACGAAGCTGATCATACACTGATCACGAGACTGCATGCACTGATCATTTGGATGTTCATGCACTGATCAAGGGGCTGATTATGCACTGATCACGTGGCTGATCATACAATGTTCACGTGACTGATAATGCACTGATCACGTGCCTGATCATGCACTGATTACGTGGCTGAGCATGCACTGATCACGAAGCTGATCATACACTGATCACGCGACTGTGCATGCACTGAAAACGTGGGTGATCATGCATTCATCACGTGGCTGATCATGCACTGATCACATGGCTGATAATACACTGTTCATATGTGCCTGATCATGCACTAAATATGTTGCGGATAATGCAATGATCCGTGGTGGCTGATCATTACACTGATCACGTGGCTGATCATATTCTGATCAAACGTGGCTGATCAAGGCACTGAATAATCATGTACTGTTCACGTGGCTATCATGCACTGATCAGTGACTGATCATGCACTGATCACGTGGATATCATGCACTGCTCCTGTGACTGAGCATTCACTGATCAACTTAGCTAATCATGCATTGATCACTTGCTATCATGCACTGATCACCGTGGCTGATCATACAGTGATCAAGTGGCTGATCATGCACTGATTATTGGCTGATATGCACAGATTCTCGTAAGTATCATGCACTGATCACATGGCTATCATGCACTGATCCCATGGCTGAATCATGCAGTGATCACCTGACTGATCATGCACAGTCGTGCTATCATGCACTGATCACACGTGGCTGATCATACACTGATCACGTGACTGATCATGCACTCTTCACGTGCCTGATCATGCACTGATCACGTGGCTGATTATGCACTGATCACGAAGCTCATCATACACTGATCACGTGACTGTGCATGCACTGATCACGTGGCTTATGATGCACTGATCACGTGGCTGATCATGCATTGATCACGTGCCTGATCATACACTGATCACGTGGCTGATCATGCACTAATCACGTTGTGGATCATGCAGTGATCACGTGGCTGAAAATACAGTGATCACGTGGCTGATCATGGACTGATCACGTGCGTGACCATGAACTGCTCACGTGGCTGATCATGCACTGATCATGAAGCTGATCATACACTGATCACGTGACTGTCCATGTACTGGTCATGTTGCTGATATTGCCCTGATCATGGGGCTGATCATACAACCTGATCACGTGGCTGATAATGCACTAATCACGTTGCTTATCATGCTCTGCTCAGGTGGCTATCATGCACTGATCACGTGGCTAATCATGCACTGATCACGTGTCTCATCGTACACTTATCACGTGGCTGATCATGCACTAATCACGTTGCTAACATGCACTGATCAGTTTGCTATCATGCCACTGATCAGTGCTGAACCATACCACTGATCATGGGACTGCGCATGCACTGATCACGTGATTGATAATGCACTGATCACGTGGCTATCATTGCAATGATCCACGTGTCTAGCCATGCACTGAACACGTGGCTGATCATACACTGCTCACGTGACTGCACATGCACTAATCACGTGACTGCACATCACTGATCACGTAATTGTATGCAATGATCACGTGGCTATCATGCCACTGATCACGTGGCTAATCATGCACTGCTCATGTACAGAGCATGCACTGATCACCCGTACTATCATGCATTGATCACTGTCTATCATGTACTGATACGTGACTGCACAATGCAGTGATCCACATAATTGTAGGCAATGATTACGTGGCTATCATGCACTGCTCATGTGACTGAGCATGCACTGATTACGTAGCTATCATGCATTGATCACTTGACTATCATGCACTGAACACGTGGCTGATCATACACTAATCACGTGACTGCACATGCACTGATCACGTGACTGATCATACAGTGATCACGTGGCTGATCATGCCACTGATTACGTGGCTGATCATGCACTGATCTCATATCTATCATGCACTGATCACATGGCTATCATGCACTGATCACGTGGCTGATCATACACTGATCACGTGACTGACCATGCACTGATCACGAGTCTGATTATGCACTGATCACTTGGCTGATCATGCACTGATCACAAAGCTGATCATACACTGATCACGTGACTGTGCATGCACTGATCACGTGGCTGATCATGCACTGATCACGTGGCTGTTCATGCAATGATAACCTGGCTATCATACACTGATTATGTGTCTGATCATGCACTCTTCACTGGCCTTATCATGCACTGATCATGTGGCTGATCATGCAATGATCACGAAGCTGATCATACACTGATCACGTGACTGTGCCTGCACTGACCATGTGGTTGATCATGCACTGATCACGTGGGAGAGCATGAACTGATCACGTGGCTGATCATACACTGATCACGTGACTGATCATGCACTAATCACTTTGCGTATTATGCAATGATCACGTGGCTGATCATACGCTGATCACGTGGCTGTTCATGCACTGATCACGTGGCTGAAATACACTGATCAAATTACTGATGATGCATTGATCACGTGCCTGATCATGCACTGATCACGAAGCTGGTCATACACTGATCACGTGGCTGATCATACACTGATCACGTGACTGATCATGCACTAATCACGTTGCGGATTATGCAATGATCACGTGGCTGTTCATGCACTGTTCACGTGGCTGAAATACACTGAACAAATTACTGATAATGCACTGATCACGTGGCCTGTTCATGCACTGTTCACGAAGCTGATCATACACTGATCACGTGGCTGATCATACACTGATCACATGACTGTGCATGCACTGATCACGTGGCTGATCATGCACTGATCATTTGGCTGATAATGCACTGATCACGTGGCTGATCATGCACTGATCACGTGGCTGATCATACACTGATCACGTGGCTGATCATGCACTGATTACGTGGCTTATCATACACTGATCACATGACTTATCATGCACTGATCAGGTGCCTGATCATGCACTAATCACGTACCTGATCATGCACTGATCATTTGGCTGATCATACACTGATCCCGTGACTGCGCATGCACTGAAACTTGACTGATCATTCACTGATCACCTGGCTATAATGCACTGATCATGTGTCTATAATGCACTAATTCACGTGACTGGCGCATGAACTGATCACTTACTGTTCATGCACTGATTACGTGCTATCATGCCACTGATCATGTGGCTGATCATGCAATGATCACGAAGCTGATCATTACACTGATCGCGTGACTGTGCCTGCACTGATCATGTGGTTTTATCATGCACTGATCACGTGGGAGAGCATGAAACTGATCACGTGGCTGATCATACACTGATCACGTGACTGATCATGCACTAATCACGTTGCGGATTATGCAATGAATCACGTAAGCTGTTCATGCACTGATTACGTGGCTGAAATACACTGATCAATTACTGATAATGCACTGATCACGTGCCTGATCATGCACTGATCACGAAGCTGATCATACACTGATCACGTGGGCTGATCATACATTGATCACATGACTGTGCATGCACTCATCACGTGCCTGATCATACACTGATCACGTGGCTGATCATACACTGATCACATGACTGTGGCATGCACTCATCACGTGGCTGATCATGCACTGATCACGTGGCTGATCATGCAGTGATCACGTGGCTGATCATACACTGATCATTTGGCTGATAATGCACTGATCACGTGGCTGATCATGCATTTATCACGTGGCTGATCATACACTGATCACGTGGCTGATCATGCACTGATTACGTGGCTGATCATACACTGATCACATGACTTATCATGCACTGATCAGGTGCCTGATCATGCACTGATCATTTGGCTGATCATACACTGATCCCGTGACTGCGCATGCACTGATCACGTGACTGATCATTCACTGTTCACCTGGCTATCATGCACTGATCATGTGTCTATCATGCACTAATCACGTGACTGCGCATGAACTGATCACTTACCTGTTCATGCACTGATTACGTGGCTATCATGCCCTGGATCACGTGGCTGATCATGCACTGATCACATGACTGATTATGCACTGATCGTATAGCTATAACGCACTGATCACATGACTGGGCATGCCATGATCATGTGACTGATCATGCACTGATCACGTGCCTATCATGAACTGATCACGTGGCTGATCATGCACTGATCACGTGGCTATCATGCACTGATCATGTGGCTAATCATACATTGATCACCTAAATAATCATGCACTGATCACGGGGCGAATATGCACTGATCACGTGGCTGATAGGCACTTGATAACTTACCTATCATGCACTGATCACATGACTGCGCAAGAACTGATCACGTGGATATCATACACTGGACATGTGACAGATAATGCACTGATCACGTGACTGATCATGCACTGATCACTTGACAATCTTGCACTGATCACGTGGCTGATCATGCACTGATCACGTAGCTATCATGCACTGATCACATGACTGCGCATGAAACTGATCATGTGGATATCATACACTGATCAAGTGACATATCATGCAGTGATCACTTGAATGATCATGCACTGATCACGTGGCTATCAGGCACTGATCACGTGCCTGTTCATGCACTAATCAGGTTGTGGATCATGCACTGATCACGTGGCTGATAATACAGTGATCACGTGGCTGATCATGCACTGAATCACATGGATGATCATACACTGATCACATGACTAATCATGCACTGATCACATGCCTGACCATGAACTGATGACGTGGCTGATCATACACTGATCATGAAGCTGATCATACACTGATCACGTGACTGTGCATGCACTCATCTCGTGGATGATATTGCACTGGTTCACGTGGCTGATCATGCACTATTCACGTGTCTGATCGTACACTGATCACGTGGCTTATCATGCACAAATCACGTTTCTTATCATGCACTGATCAGGTTGCTATCATGCACTGATCACGTGGATGATCATACACTAATCACGTGACTGCACATGCACTGATCAAGTGACTGGTCATGCACTGTTCACGTGTCTATCAATGCACTGATCACGTGACTGCACATGCACTGATCACGTAATTGTAGGCAATGCTCACGTGGCTATCATGCACTGCTCATGTTACTGAGCATGCACTGATCACGTAGCTATCATGCATTGATCACTTGGCTATCATGCACTGAACACGTGGCTGATCATTACACTGATCACGTGACTGCACATACACTGATTACGTGGCTCATCATACAGTGATCACGTGGCTGATCATGCACTGGTTACGTGCTGATTATGCCCTGATCTCGTAGCTATCATGCACTGATCACATGGCTATCATGCACTCATCACGTGGCTGATCATGCACTGATCACGTGACTGATCTTGCACTGATCTGGTGGCTATCATGCATTTATCACGTGGTTGATCATACACTGATCACGTGACTGATCATGCACTGATCACGTGGCTATCATGCACTGATCACTTGGCTATCATGCACTGATCACGTGGCTATCATGCACTGATCTTGTGGCTGATCATACACTAATCACGTGTCTGCACATGCACTGATCACGTTAGAGTTCATGCACTGATCACGTGGCTATCATGCACTGTTCACGTGTCTATCATGCACTGATCACGTGACTGCACATGCACTGATCACGTAATTGTAGGCAATGATCACCTGGCTATCATGCACTGCTCATGTTACTGAGCATGCACTGATCACGTAGCTATCATGCATTGATCACTTGGCTATCATGCACTGAACACCTGGCTGATCATACACTGGTCAGGTAACCGCACATGCACTGATCACATGGCTGATCATACAGTGATCACGTGGCTGATCATGCACTGGTTACGTGGTTGATCTAGCACTGATCTCGTAGCTATCATGCACTGATCACATGGCTATCATGCACTGATCCCGTGGCTGATAATGCCCCTGGTCACGTGACTGATCATGCACTGGTCAACTGGCTATCGTGCACTGATCACGTGGATGATCATACACTGATCACCTGACTGATCATGCACTGATCACGTGCCTGATCATGCACTGATCATGTGACTGTGCATGCACTCATCACGTGGCTGATCATGCACTGATCACGTGGCTGATCATGCAATGATAACCTGGCTATCATAAACTGATCACGTGACTGATCATGCACTCTTCACTGGCCTGATCATGCACTGATCACCTGGCTGATAATGCACTGATCACGAAGCTGATCGTTACACTGATCATGTGACTCTGCATGCACTGATAACGTGGCTGATCATGCACTTGATCACGGTGGTGATCATTCACTGATCAATGGCTGATCATACACTGATCACGTGGCTGATCATACACTGATCAAATTTCTGATAATGCACTGATCACGTGCCTGATAATGCACTGATCAGAAAGCTGACCATACCACTGATTCACGTGACTGTGCATGCACTTATCACGTGGCTTATCATACACTGATCACGTGGTTGATCATGCACTGATCACGTGGCTGATCATACCACTGATCACTGTGACTTATCATGCACTGATCATGTGCCTGATCATACACTGATCACGTACATGATCATGGCACTGATCATTTGGCTGATCGTACACTGATCACTTGACTGCTCATGCACTGATCACGTGACTGATCATGCACTGATCACTGGCTATCATGCACTGATCACGTGTCTATCATGCACTAATCATGTGATTGCCCATGAATGATCACTTACCTGTTCATGCACTGATCACGTGGCTATCATTCACTGATCACGTGGCTGATCCTGCAATGATCACCTGACTGATTATGAACTGATTGTGTAGCTATCATGCACTGATCACATGAGTGCACATGCCAAGATCACGTGACTGATCATGCACTGATCAGGTGGCTAAACATACATTGATCCACTTAACTAACCATGCACTGATCACGTGGCAATCTTGCACTGATGACGTAGATGATCATGCACTGATCACATCAGCTATCATCCACTGAGCACATGACTGCCCATGAATGATTCCGTGGCTATCATACACTGATCAAGCGACATATCATGCACTGATCACTTGACTAATCATGCACTGATCACGTGGATATCATGCACTGATCACGTGGCTGATCGTTGCACTGATTAGCTGGCTATCATACACTGATCAAGTGACTGCTCATGCACTCTTCACGTACCTGATCATGCACTGATCACGTGGCTGGACCATGCACTGATCACGAAGCTGATCATACACTGATCACGTGACTGTGGCATGCACTGATTACGTGGCTGATCATACACTGATCACGTGGTGATCATTCACTGATCACGTGGCTGATCATGCACTAATCACCTTCTGGATCATGCACTGATCACGTGGCTGATCATTACACTGATCACGTGGCTGATCATGCACTGATCACGTGGCTGATCATGCACTGATCACGTGGCTGATCATACTCTGATTACGAAGTTGATCATACACTGATCACGTGACTGCATCCACTGATCATTTGACTGTGCATGCACTGATCACATGGATGATCATGCACTGATTAATCATGTACTGGTCACTTGGCTATCATGCAGTGATCACGTGGGCTGATCAGGAACTGATCACGTGCCTAATCATGCACAGGTCATGTGTCTGAATGTGGCTGATCATGTGATTGATCATGCGCTTTACACGATGGCTATCATGCACTGATGATGTGCCTCAGGAGGCAATAATCAAAGAGCTGAGCAGGCACAAATCACGCATTCAGCAGGCAATAATCATGGACATCACCTGTGATGAATCATTGCTGCTCAGCTGGGCAAAAGTCAAGCAGATGAGCAGGTAGGAATCACACGGTCTCAGCTGGCAATTGTCAAGGCAGATGAGAAGGCAGGAGTCACGAAGCTCAGCTGGCAATAATAACGCAGATTGAGCAGCCAGAATCACGCAGGCTCAACTGGCAATTATCAAGACGCATGAGGCAGGCAGGAATCAAGCAGCTCAGCTGCGCTCTTGTCAAGCAGCTGAGCAGACAGGAAAAAACGCAGCTCAGTAGGCCCTGATCACGTGACTGAGCACGCACTGTTCACGTGGCTGATCATACACTGATCACGTGCTTGATCATGCCCTGATCACATGGCTATCATTCACTGATCACTTGACTGGCATGCACTGATCACGTGGATGATCATACAGTGATCACGTGACTGATCATGCCACTAAAAAAATGGCTGATCATGCACTGATCACGTGACTGATCATGCACTGATCACGTGATTGATCATGCACTGATTAATCATGTACTGGTCCACGTGGCTATCATGCACTGATCACGTGGCTGATCATACACTTATCACGTGGCTATCATGAACTGATCACATGGCTATCATGCACTGATTCCGTGGCTGATCATGCACTGATCATGTGGCTACCATGCACTGATCACGTGGCTGATCATGCACTATTCACATGGCTGATCATGCACTGATCACGAAGCTGAGCATACAATGATCAGGTGACTGTGCATGCACTCATTACGTGGCTGATCATGCACTGATCACGTGGCTGATCATGCCCTGATACCCTGGCTATCATACACTGATAAGGTGACTGATCATGCACTCTTTACGTGCCTGATCATGCACTGATCACATGACTGATCATGCACTGATCACGTACCTGATAATGCACTGATCATTGGGCTGATCATATACTGATAACGTTACTGTTCATGCACTGATCACGTGGCTATCAAGCACTGATCACGTGGCTGATAATGCACTTGTCACATGGATGATCATACACTGATAACGTGAAGAGATCATGCACTGAATACATGACCTGATCATGCACTGATCACGTGGCGATCATGCACTGATCACGTGAGTGCCCATGCACTGATTATGTGGATGATCATACACTGATCACCTGACTGATCATGCACTGATCACGGGACTGATCATGCACTGATCACGTGGCTATCATGCACTGATAATGTGACTGCGCATGCACTGATCATGGAACTGTAGGCAATGATCACTTGGCTATTCATGCACTGATCACGTGGCTGATCATTGCACTGATCATGTGACTGAGCATGCACCAATCACGTAGCTACCATGCATTGATCACTTGGCTATCATGCACTGATTACGTGGGTGATCATACACTATTAACCTGACTGCACATGCACTGATCACGTGGCTGATCATACAGTGATCACGTGGCTGATCATGCACTGATCACGTGGCTGATCATGGACTAATCACGTTGCTGATCATGCACTGGCCGGTGCTTATCATGCACTGATTACGTGGCTAATTATGCACTGATCACGTAGCTATCATGCACTGATCACATGGATATCATGCACTGTTCCCGTGGCTGATCATGCACTTATTACGTGACTGATCATGCACTGATCACGATGCTATCATGCACTGAACACGTGGCTGATCATACACTTATCATGTGGCTGATCATGACTGATCACGTGCCTGATCATGCACAGATCACGATGCTATCATGCACTGAACACGTGGCTGATCATACACTGATCATGTAACTGATCATGACTGATCACGTGCCCTATCATGCACTGATCACGTGTCTGATCGTGCAGTGATCACAAAGCTGATCATACACTGACCACGGGACTGTGCATGCACTGATCACTTGGCTGATCATGCACAGATCACCTGGCGGATCATGCACTGGTAACCTGGCTATCATACACTGATCACGTGACTGATCGTGCACCCTTCACGTGCCTGATCATGCACTGATCGAGTGCCTGATCATGCACTGATCACTTTGCTGATCATGCACTGATCACGTGGCTGATCATGTACTTTTCAGGTGCCTGTTCATGCACTGATCACGTGGCTGATCATGCACTGATCACGTGGCTGACCATACACTTATCACATGACTGATCAAGCACTGATCACGTGGATGATCATGCACTGATCATGTGACTGAGCAGGCAGCGATTAAGTACTACCATGCATTGATCACTTGGCTATCATGCAGTGATCACGTGGCTGATCATACACTGATCACGTGCCTGATCATGCACTGATCACGTGGCTATCATGCACTGATAATGTGACTGTGCATGCAGTGATCATGGAACTGTAGGCAATGATCACTTGGCTATCATGCACTGATCACGTGGCTGATCAATGCACTGATCATGTGACTAAGCATGCACCAATCACATAGCTACCATGCATTGATCACTTGGCTATCATGCACTGATCACGTGGCTGATCATGCACTGATCACCTGACTGCACATGCACTGATCACGTGGCTGATCATACAGTGATCACGTGGCTGATTATGCACTGATCACGTGGCTGTTCATGCAATAATCGCGTTGCTGATCATGCACTGATCACGATGCTATCATGCACTGAACACGTGGCTGATCATACACTGATCATGTGACTGATCATGACTGATCACGTGCCTGATCATGCACTGATCACGTGTCTGATCATGCACTGATCACAAAGCTGATCATACACTGACCAAGGGACTGTGCATGCACTGATCACTTCGCTGATCATGCACAGATCACCTGGCTGATCATGCACTGGTAACCTGGCTATCATACACTGATCACGTGACTGATCGTGCACTCTTCACTGGCCTGATCATGCACTGATCACGTGACTGTGCATGCACTGATCACGTGGCTGATCATGTACTCTTCAGGTGCCTGTTCATGCACTGATCACGTGGCTGATCATGCACTGATCACCTCGCTGACCATACACTGATCACATGACTGATCAAGCACTGATCACGTGCCTGATCATGCACTGATCACGTGGCTGATCATACACTGATCACGAAGCTGATCACACACTGATCACGTAACTGTGCATGCACTGATCACGTGGCTGATCATGCACTGATCATGTGACTGTGCATGCACTGATCACGTGGCTGTTCATGCAATGATAACCTGGCTATCATACACTGATTATGTGTCTGATCATGCACTCTTCACTGGCCTTATCATGCACTGATCATGTGGCTGATCATGCAATGATACGCTGATCATACACTGATCACGTGACTGTGCCTGCACTGACCGTGTGATCATGCACTGATCACGTGGAGAGCATGACTGATCACGTGGCTGATCATACACTGATCACGTGACTGATCATGCACTATCACTTTGCGTATTATGCAATGATCACGTGGCTGATCATACTCTGATCACGTGGCTGTTCATGCACTGATCACGTGGCTGAAATACACTGATCAAATTACTGATGATGCATTGATCACGTGCCTGATCATGCACTGATCACGAAGCTGGTCATACACTGATCACGTGGCTGATCATACACTGATCACGTGACTGATCATGCACTAATCACGTTGCGGATTATGCAATGATCACGTGGCTGTTCATGCACTGTTCACGTGGCTGAATACACTGAACAAATTACTGATAATGCACTGATCACGTGCCTGTTATGCACTGTTCACGAAGCTGATCATACACTTGATCACGTGGCTGATCATACACTGATCACGTGACTGTGCATGCACTGATCACGTGGCTGATCATGCACTGATCATTTGGCTGATAATGCACTGATCACGTGGCTGATCATGCACTGATCACGTGGCTGATCATACACTGATCACGTGGCTGATCATGCACTGATCACGATGCTATCATGCACTGAACACGTGGCTGATCATACACTGATCATGTGACTGATCATGACTGATCACGTGCCTGATCATGCACTGATCACGTGTCTGATCATGCACTGATCACAAAGCTGATCATACACTGACCAAGGGACTGTGCATGCACTGATCACTTCGCTGATCATGCACAGATCACCTGGCTGATCATGCACTGGTAACCTGGCTATCATACACTGATCACGTGACTGATCGTGCACTCTTCACTGGCCTGATCATGCACTGATCACGTGACTGTGCATGCACTGATCACGTTGCTGCTCATGCACTG
>NW_020191013.1:0-33191 GCF_002263795.3 Bos taurus
ACATATTAAAAGACTAAAGCCATTCTTTTTTTTTTTTTTTTTTGGCCTAAGAAAGTAAGGTGAAGGTGAAGTCGCTCAGTCGTGTCCAACTCTTTGCAACCCTGTGAACTGTAGCCTACCAGGCTTCTCTGTCCACGGGAGTCTCCAAGCAAGAATACTGGAGTGGGTTACCATTTCCTTCTCCAGGGGATCTTCCTGACCCAGGGATTGAACCTGGCCCCCCCCCCCCATTGGAGGCAGATGCTTTAACCTCTGAGCCACCACCTTTCAATATTCAAACTCAACAGAAAAACAAACGGTCACTGCTTCAAGCTAAATTAGTTGTCTAGAAGATCAGATGGAAGAAACAGCTTGCAACACAGAGCAAAATTCCTGAGAAATTAATAAGTGAAAGGTGAGACTTGTTAGAGACTGAAGACCAGAATGTCCTAGACAAGAATAATGGGGAAAAGATATATTTTTAAAAAAAGAGCCCATGAGATCTCTAGATATTTGAACCTTAAGACCAGAAAGAAAAGAATTTTTCCATTTCCAGAAAGAAAGAACAGGCTATCTACAACGAAGACAGAATAGCCTAGCATTAGTTTTCTCATTTGTGGAGAAGGCAATGGCACCCCACTCCAGCACTCTTGTCTGGAAAATCCCATGGACGAAGGAGCCTGGTAGGCTGCAGTCCATGGGGTCGCTAAGAGTCAGACATGACTGAGTGACTCCAGTGTTCTTGCCTGGAGAATCCCAGGGATGGGGGAGCCTGGTGGGCTGCCGTCTATGGGGTCGCACAGAGTCGGACATGACTGAGCGACTTAGCAGCAGCATTAGCAGTATATAATTCACATTACTATACATTATTTCCATGTAAATCAGTAAAGATGATCTCTAAAAAGTACACCTTCTAGAAGCAAATTATAGGAATTCCCTGAGAGTCCAGTGATTAGAACTCTGCGTATCCCCACTGCAGGGGGCCTGGGTTTAATCCCTGGTCTGAGAACTAAGATCCTGAAAGCCACACAGTGTGGCCAAAAATAAAAAATAAAGACAGCAATTATTTGACTCTGATTTCTATCAGGCTATGGGACTGTATCCTTGAATATGTTTTTATAAATATTTAGCTCCTATATCCTTATTCTCTCATTGGATTGCTGAAAATTTATTGTTGTTGTTGTTATTGTTGTTTGTATTCATGAGTTTGTGAAGCAGCTCTTTCTGTTCTGTTCAGTTCAGTTCAGTCACTCAGTCGTGTCTGACTCTTTGCAACCCCATAGACAGTAGCACACCAGGCTTCCCTGTCCATCACCAGCTCCCAGAGTTTGCTTAAACTCATGTCCACTGAGTCAGTGATGCCATCCAACCATCTCATCCTCTGTTGTCCCTTCTCCTCCTGCCTTCAATCTTTCCCACCATCAGGGTCTTTTCCAATGAGTCGGCTCTTTGCATTAGGTGGCCAAAGTAGTAGAGCTTCATCTTCAACATCAGTCCTTCCAATGAATATTCAGGAGTGATTTCCTTTAGGATCAACTGATTTGGTCTCCTTGCTTTCCAAGGGACTGTCAAGTATTCCAACACCACAGTTCAAAAGCATCAGCTCTTTAGCACTCAGCATTCTTTATGATCCAACTCTCACATCCATACATGACTACTGGAAAAACCATAGCTTTGACTATGTGGACCCTTGTCAGTAGAGTAATGTAGTTTTTATTTAAAGATTTTGTGCAGTGATTTGCTGAGTGTTAACAGTAACTTGGTCCAGGTTCTAACTCTTCACTTCTACAATAGAGTTAATTAGAACTGCCTCTACTTCAGTTCACAATCTCCTGCTGCTATTAGCTCTCCAGGCAAGCATCTTAGGAAAAGGGACTGTGTTGTCTGTGTTAAGAAACAGTTAAGATGTAAATACCCACCATTTTTAATGCACAGGGAAACAGCTCTTACCCTATACTTGCTCCCAACCAAAAAATCTTTGAAGAGATCAAGATTTCGGGGCCTGTAGGTAAACCCTATGTGATAAAGAGAGGTGTATGAGAACCATCAACAGAGACAAGTGGTGAAAAAGTATTCCTCTCCTCTGATTACTTATAATAGCAGGTGAGGTCATTAGCCCCCACAGCACTTGTGTGAAACCTAAACAGGTACAGCAACTCACCATTAAGATCAATCCATTACTGAATTAGAAATATGACTGAATTTAGCAACAAATTTGTGCCAACATTACTTCTAGCAGCAGTAGGTTTTCAGCAGCAGATTGGCACTGTGACAGGGTCCATAATTTTCACAGTATGTGTTTCATAATTTGTCATGCACACTCTGATTGCTTGGCATATTGGCAGGGTCCACAGTGCTCTCTAAATGTCACCAAACGCATTTGAGGATTTGTCATGCACGGGCTGAGTAAGTGACACAACACAGCAGAGTGGCCAGGTTCAGAGCTGATTTTTGCACTCCCTGTAAGTGTTCTGTGAGCTCAGCCACCAGTGACGAGGGCCTGATGGGAACTGCCCAGAGCCCTTCTCTTGGAGCTGCTGATTTTTAATTTTGTGTGCAAGTGATCATATGGATGCTTCCAGGAGAAATACTACTACACTGCAGGTGTGATTTGCACAGCCTAGAATTTCTGCCTGATAATATTTCTTTTTCAAATCATTTCTTGTAGTGTACTTAACATTTTTTTTCATACAAGCACAAGAGCATATCACAAATTCGGAGTAGGAAAAGGAGAGTAATACATATGAATAGAGAGTGGAGAAAGCTATATTTCAAGAAATTATCCAGTTAAGAGATCAAAAAAATGAGACGTCTGCTGTTTATAACAGAAAGGTAGAATCGTGTCAGGATCAGAAATACTGGGCTAGGTGTTAATCTGGTTTCTGTAGGAATAACTTGTGAGTTTAGGCAAACCTCCATCCTATTTTTGGCTTATAATTGAGGGGGTTGGATGAGAGCATCTCTAAGGGTGCTTTCATGTCTAACATTCCTTGTTCTAGAGAGGAACATGAGTTTGTTAATGTCTTTCAGTCATCTTTCCCCTTTGCCTGCAATGACTGCATAATTGCTCTTGCAGGGTTTAGTAAAAGCTTCAAGAGCTACCTCTGCTGGAAGCCTGTTAGTTGTCTAGGATTCTGGCTATTATCTTATCACTTTTAGTCACTGTCTTTTAGGAGGATGAAGGAAATTAGTCTTTTTTATACATTTGGGTCCCCTGGATGCACCTGTTACTATGAAATCTGTTTGATGATAAATAACTCACATATGCTCAAGAGTGTTGTCTTGACATGTGCAGTGAGAGACTTTCAGAGACATATGTTGTAAAAAGCAATAGCTGCCGACTTTGTATTGGCTCACAGATAGTGAAAGTAGAGGAGTGAGTGGAGGCTGGACAAAGACTGTGCAGGCAGGGAGAGAAGCCTAAGGAAATTTTGAAAGTTCAAACCTGCACACTTGCACTTAAAAAAAAAAAAACAGACATAAGAAGCCCACATTAATCACAAATATGTATCTATTGGCCTAAACTGCCATATATAAATCCATGTTAGGCACAGAATTTTTACTTTAAAGAAATCCAGAAGACTAGAATCACTTCAGATTAATAACTTTTCAAAAAAATTATTTTCTCTTCCAAAAAGTCTGCCATGATTTTGCCTTTATTGAAAATGTTTAATTTCTGTGCTTAACTTGATGGGACAAGAAGAAACATTACCATTCTTCCTTTATTTCTATGAAAAAGTATTTTTTAAATGAATCTTTATTTATGGAAATTTTCCACCATTCACTCACACTGCCAACCCCTGGGTAAAAATCGGGTGACTACTGAACCCTTATACTCAACTCTCACCACAGTACCCATGAACAAGTGAAGATTCAATTGGTCTTAGGTTTCTTGCTCCAACACCTGATGAAAATTAGGCATCTTACTTTTCAAACTCTAAATATTATTGAGAGATTGATTCATATAACTGCTTCTGTACCTTTTATTAATTTTGAAACTGATCTGTTCATCTTTTGAAGTTTCTATTGTATTATTCTAGAATATAACACTATTCTACTTTCCAAATATCCTTTTAAAATTATATACCAAAGTAGAACACTTATAACTTTCATATAGATATAGATATTCTTCATATGCAGGTAGTGAACTACCCCAAAATAGTATTGACCTGAATATTGAGGAAAAATAGGTTTTAATACTTTTTGCACCTAATTTCTTCTCTGATTTGTAATTCTCAAAATGTTTGTGAATACCCCTATAATGATCTGTAGTGCCTGCACAATTAGCCACACAAACCCTCAAATCCATAAAAATATTTTCATATGCACTTATGAAAAACACTCATGTTCAGTAACACCTTCAGTATATACACCCACAAATATGCCTACCTAAAATTGTTTAGTCAATAAATGAATAGTTGAAATGTTTGCTTAATTTGAAATAATATTTTGCTTTCAAAATTGTTTTCATTTCTTCTATTAAGAAATAGTTGGAAAACAAAGTCAAAAAGAATATGACGCACACGTTGAACCAAAATAAAGCAAAAGATTTTATACTAAAATTGTCGATCTAATTCTCAAAAGAAAGTGAATGTTCAGTTCAATTGATGCAACTTAGTCATGTCCGACTCTTTGCTAACCAGCATACCAGGCCTCCCTCCATCACTAGCTCCCAGAGTTTATTCAAACCTCATGTCCCATTGAGTCGGTGATGCCATTCAACCATCTCACCCTCTGTCATCCCCTTCTCCTGCCTTCAATCTTTCTCAACATCAGGGTTTCCCAATGAGTCAGTTCTTTTGCATCAGGTTTGCATCAGCATTGAAATTTCATTGAAATTTCAGCTTCAACATCAGTCCTTCCAATGAATATTCCAGACTGATTTCCTTTAGCATGGACTTGTTAGATCTCCTTGCTGTCCAAGGGACTTTCAAGAGTCTTTTCCAACACTACAGTTCAAAAAGCATCAATTTTTTGGTTGCTCAGCTTTCTTTATAGTCCAACTCTCATAATCCATACATGACTATTGGAAAAACCATAGACTTGACTATACAAACCTTTGTCGGCAACATAATGTCTCTGCTTTTTAATATGCTGTCTAGGTTGGTCATTACTTTTCTTTCAAGGAGTAAGCGTCTTAATTTCATGGCTGCAGTCACCATCTGCAGTGATTTTGGAGCCCCAAAATATAAAGTCAACCACTGTTTCCACTGTTTCCCCATCTATTTTCCATGAAGTGATGGGACCGGATGCGATGATCTTAGTTTTCTGAATATTGAGCTTTAAGCCAACTTTTCACTTTCCTCTTTGACTTTCATCAAGAGGCTCTTTAGTTCTTCACTTTCTGCCATAAGTGTGGTGTCATCTGCATATCTGAGGTTATGATAAGTTGTCAGTGTAACTCTCAAAAAGAAAGTGAGTGTACATCACTAAATTTGATAACTTTTGAGTCTTTTTTCTCAACCTCAACCAAAGTCTGCCTTAGCTTAACTTACACTCTATTTCTCCTCATTCCAGCCATAATTGCTTATTTATCTTCCTATAAACACTTAATATTCACAAGTAAACACACAGTTTTCCTCCTTCCCTGTTTCCCTGTGATTTCCAACTTGAATTAAAGGGCTGGATAATGAATATATCTCATTTATTTGGTGTTATTTCCTTAACCAAAATTGTGCTAGCTCATCCCTTATATTGGTTTTAGAGGTATAAATTTCCATTTAATTATTTGTGTATCTATTATTCATTCCCTGGATAAAGAGCTACATAAAGATATTTTTGTTAGAGGCATGCTATCTTCTATGACTAACGAAATAAAATAAATTAGCTTCTAGAAAGACCATCAAAAATGTCTTTTATATTAAGAAACAAAGGAGAGTCTATCATTCCACAAAGCCTTCTAGCAATAACCATAAATTACTTTTTCCTCTATTTCAAGTGCCTTTATAGTATAATGTCCTGAGTTTTCAAATAGCACTCAATCTATCAATAGATTTTCACAGAGATAGTGTTAGTTCTTGCCAACTTTTTGCATGAACTGTTACTATATCATTCTGTTAGTATCATAGGTCTCTCTATTGTGAGTAATGCATGAAGATCACATGATGCATTTGCAGAAGTAATCAGGGAATAACACTTTTTTTCTTATCCACATTACAAGACAAACTAATAAGGAAAAAACAAGTTGAAGACAAATTTTAAAGATTTTCTGCACCGAAATTTAATCAATAACCTTTCATCTTCTTTTACATTGCAATGTAAATATAACAAGGTTCCTGCTATTGTGGAGTTTATATGCTCATGGCAAAGAAAGATAATCAGTAAATCATTAATTTATATGTATACACAAGGGCTTTTAAATATGCATATGTAGTGCTGTGCTTAGTCACTCAGTCCTGTCCTACTCTTTGCAATCCCATGGACTGTAGCCTACCAGGCTCCTCTGTCCACAGGATTTCCCAGGCAAGAATACTGAAGCGGGTTGCCATTTCTTTCTCCAGCGGATCTTTCTGATCCAGGGATTGAACCTGGGTCTCCTGAATTGGCAGATGGATTCTTTACCATATGAGCCACCAAAGAAGCCCATACATACCATAATATATATAACACATATGCATATAAACGTAATATATATACAGATGCATACATATATTACATAGGCATAAATTCATATTACCCATATGTATGTATAGCATATAAGTATACTTATGCAGGTATGAGAATATGTTAATATCAGGTATTAGTAAATGATTCATGAAGAAATTTCAAGTGGATGGCAGTTAGAATATGCCTGGTTTTCTCAGACAGTGTATGTCATGCACTGTGTTGAGGGGGATGTGAGAAACCGTAGGAAAGAAGAGTGCTTTGATCTTACTTTGTTGGCTGCAGTTCCTCCATATGGCAGGATGCGTATTGGAGATAAATACAAAACTCCCCTTTCTCTACCTCTTACTCTTCACTCTGCCTTCAGAGGGGGGAAATTGTTGCACCCTTTCCATAACTGGAAGATCCAATATTCCTATGTTTCATGACATTAAGCCCTACTTCTGTTTTTTATGACAATTTCAGTGACAAATTGGATGAAAACGAATCAGACACTATTGGCTAGCCACTGCCTTGATTAAATGTCAATAATATATTTAATATTCTAAGTGAAACCATTCTAGCAAATGACAAACTGTGATGATGACATTTACATTTAGTTTGAAAACATTCAGTATTGTGAATCATACTTAATATACAACCAATATTATGTTGTACGCAAAGGGAACAAGTATATGGTCAAATGCTTATTAGTCTACTGCAATTTGTAGTACTTTTATTTAAACAAGGCAAACATTTCTGATCTCAGTAGAGAACAAGTGTCAGTATGGAATGGTAAGCAGTACGTGTTATCTCTTTACTACTTAAAACTGGCTTGGATCTAAAGAAAGAATCAGTTACTATTCTACTGCCTTTTCCCCATATTTAAATTAATATTAGGAAGAATCACTCAGTCTTAAGCCAGACTGTCCTTAGTGCTTCATTGTACACTGTTCCAGGTTTCAGTAGAACCACAGTGTCTCATAATGTCGACAACTGAAATGACTGTTTTCCTAGACTGCCAGCTGCCTACTGGAAATCTTGACCTTTCCCTCCCACAGGTATACTTTGCACTCTACATGAATAAAATCCATTAACATTCCCCCCCAAAATCTACTCATTTGCTCCATTCCTTTTCTCTGTGAATGGGACCAGCATCTAGCAAGTTACCTAAGCCAGAAACTTTACTGCCTTGCTAAATTTCTTCTTCTTTATCATATGCTCATTAGTTCCCAAGACATACTGCTTCTAGCTCCTAAAATCATCTCATGCATTTTCATTCACCCCACAAATATTTTGGCAGCATTTTTGTGTTTTCTTTTAATACTCCTTCCCTCACTCCCATGGTCCTTTTAGGAGAACCATGATTTTGTTCATATTGAAAGTTATGTGCTCCAAGGAAAACTGGATCCTCGCTGGACCCTAAGATGTAAGTCTTGATATATCTAGACCAGCTCTATACAATAGAACTTTCTGCAATGATGGAAATGACTAACAATCTACATTGTTCAATGTGATAGCTACTGACCATAAAGCATTTGAATTGTGCCTAGAACTAATGAGCACTGGATCCTTAATTGTATTTAATTATATTAGATTTAAATTTAAATAGATACATGTAATTAATGACTAACTTATTAGACAGCACCAGCACCAATCAGAGTATTTCCTTAACTCTCACCAATGATTCTTGTGGGAATTTTGACAGAATTTTGGCTAGTTAGATATGAGAAAGAGTCTGCCAGAGGGCTTCTGGCAAAATTCACCCTCATAAAAACAGGAGAAAAAAGGGACATTCTTCTGTCCTCTGGACATTATGCCATGCTATGAACCTTAGAGCTGTAGTAGGGAACAATGGAACTGCAGATCCATGAGGGTGACAAACCTCAGGACAAATGCCTACATATTGAGGTGATCCAATAAAAAATTTGGAAATATGCTGGGTGCTGAATTGTATCTGAAATGGGCTGCTAAATTAACAACACTTGAATCTCTTTTCTTCTGGATTTGTGTGAGATAATAAACCTCCTACTTTAAAACCTGTGGCTTAGAATTTTTATATATTTAGGTAAAAAGTATCCTCAACAGTGAGAGTCTTTTAAAAATTCAATATTTATTTTTACCTAAAATGATTTTTTTACCTTCCCGATTTCATTTCCCTCCAATCTATCATTCATAACTGCTTTAGAGTGCTTTTTTCCCCCATAAGACTTCAAATGGTTTGTAACAAATGTCTAGTGATTTAGTTGTGTGCTTTTTCATGGTCTGTCCTCACACAAGCTTTTAACCTCTGGACCTAACAAATGCCTGGCTCACAACTGTACACACACTGACAGTGTGTACAGCTCCCTAGGTAACTCAGTGATAAAGAATTTGCCTACAGTGCAGGAGAAAGCAATGGCACCCCACTCCAGTACTCTTGCCTGGAAAATCCCATGGATGGAGAAGCCTGGTAGGCTGCAGTCCATGGGGTCACTAAGAGTCAGACACGACTGAATGACTTCACTTTCACTTTTCACTTTCATACATTGGAGAAGGAAATGTCAACCCACTCCAGTGTTCTTGCCTGGAGAATCCAAGGACGGGGTAGCCTGGTGGGCTGCCATCTATGGGGTCGCACAGAGTCGGACATGACTGAAGTGACTTAGCAGCAGCAGGAAACACAGATGGCTGAGGTTAGATCCCTGAGTCTGGAATATCCCACGGAGGAGGAAACTGTAATCCATTCAACTATTCATACCTGGAAAATTCCATGGACAGAGTAGCCTGGTGAGTTACAGTCCATGGGGTCGCAAAGAGTCGGACATGACTGAGCAACTGAGAATGCACCAAAGTGGCAGTGTATGTAATTTGGCAAGCAGATACTGAATTGATTAAGATTATAAAGTACAGCTCTGATCATGATTCTTTGTTTGTTTGTTTTTTTTTAAAGCTTGCAAATTTGATTGTCTTTTCTTTTTTTTTAAAAATTTTTTCTTTGACTACACTTCATAGCATGTGGAATCTCCCCAACCTGGGCTCAAACCCAAGCCCCCTGCAGTGGAAGCACAGAGTCAATCACTGGACCTCCAGGGAAGCCCCTGACTCAGCATCTTTAGATGCTTCAATTTTTCCACACAGATTATCAAATGAATTCCAAATTTCCTAGTCTAACATACAAAAGTCTTTACTATTTGGCTACGCTTGCCTGTGCATCCTCTTCTATCACTGCCTGCATACGTACAGTTTTAGAAATTAAACTACTCACCCTTAGACTTTGAACTGTGGTGTTGGTGAAAACTCTTGAGAGTCCTTTGGACATCAAGGAGATCCAAATAGTCCATCCTAAAGGAAATGACTCCTGAATATTCATTGGAAGGACTGATGCTGAAACTGAAACTCCAAAACTTTGGCCACCTGATTCAAAGAACTGACTCATTTGAGAAGAGCCTGATGCTGGGAAAGATTGAAGGCAGGAGGAGAAGGGGATGACAGAGGATGAGATGGTTTTATGGCATCACCAACTCAATGGAAATGAATTTGAGTAAACTCCAGGAGTTGGTGATGGACAGGGATGCCTGGAATGTTGCAGTCCATGGGATTGCAAGGAGTCGGACACGATTGAGCAACTGAACTTAACTGAACCCTTAGATTATTCAAGAACAGCTAAGAGACACTTAGTGAGTGATTTGGCAATATGCTTAAGTGATTTGCAGGCAAATAATTTACTCACTTGTGAGGGAGTCAGCTGGTAGACTGAGACAAGGAAAAGGAGATAGAAGATTAGTAAGAGAGAAAGAGAAAGGGAATGGGAAACTGCATGTAGCCTGAAAATAGAGAAACTCATTTACAATTTTTTTTTATTAAACTGATTTTCAGCAGCTAGCAGAGTGAATCACAACAAACTGAAAAATTCTTTAAGAGACGGAAATACCAAACCACCTTATCTGCCTCCTGAGAAATCTGTATGCAGGTCAGGAAGCAACAGGTAGAACTAGACATGGAGCAACAGACTGGTTCCAAATCGGGAAAGGAGTACATCAAGACTGTATATTGTCACCCTACTTGTTTAACTTAAATGCAGAGTTTATCATGTGAAATGCCTGGCTGGATAAAGCACAAGTTGGAATCAAGATTGCCAGGAAAAATATCAATAACCTCAGATATGCAGATGACACCATCCTTGTGCTGTAAGAGAAGAAGAAATAAAGAGCCTGCTGATAAAAGTGAAAAAATTGGCTTAAAACTCAACATTCAGAAAACTAAGGTCATGGCATCATGGCAAATAGATGGGGAAACAATGGAAACTGTGTTGACTTTATTTTGCGGGGGCTCCAAAATCACTGAAGATGGTGACTACAGCCATGAAATTAAAAGACACTTGCTCCTTGGAAGAAAAGCTATGACCAACTTAGACAGCATATTAAAAAGCAGAGACATTACTTTGCCGACAATGGTACATCTAGTCAAAGCTATGTTTTTTCCAGTATTCATGTATAGATGTGAGAGTTGGATTATAAACAAAGCTGAGCACCTTGATTCTTTTGAACTGTGGTGTTGGAGAAGACTATTGAGAGCCCCTTAGACAGCAAGGAGATCCAACCAGTCCATCTTAAAGGAAATCAGTCCTGAATATTCAATGGAAGGACTGATGCTGAAGTTGAAGCTCCAATACTTTGGCCACCTGATGTGAAGAACTGACTCAGTGGAAAAGACCCTGCTGGAAAAGATTGAAGGCAGGAGGAGAAGGGGATGACAGAGGATGAGATGGTTGGATGACATCACCAACTTGATGGACATAAGTTTGAGCAAGATCCGGGAGTTGTTGATGGACAGGGAAGCCTGACGCGCTCCAGTTCATGGGGTCACAAAGAGTCAGACACAACTGAAAAACTGAACTGAACTGAACTGAGAGAGGGCAGTATGGACTTTAAGCCCTTCACTAATCTGACTAATGGTATAAAGAAAACATTTTCTTTTTTAAAAAAATATAAATCTATTTATTTTCATTGGAGGCTAATTACTTTACAATATTGTATTGGTTTTGCCATACATCAACATGAATCCTTGTTGTTGATCCTCTAACAAGTCTTGATGGTTTTGTAGTAGAAAAAAAGCATAGCTGACTCAGTGTTGTATATATGAGCCAGGGTCTTCCCATGGACACCTCAGTCTTAGTAAATCCAAGTTATGGCAATTCTCTAATAAGAATTTCTCAAGATTAATTCTTACTTTCTCTTTCTATTGAGAAGACACACCCATTCTTCTAAATCTAGTCTTTTTTACATGTAGATTTTGCATACTTGATTCCTGGCCTCTACAGTATTCTTGCCTGGGAAACCTCATGGACAGAGGAACCAGAGGGGCTACAGTCCATTGGGTGGTAAGAGTGGGACACAACTTAGTGACTAAAACACCACCAGCATGTGTGTGTATGTGTGCATATATATGTATATATATGTGTGTGTATATATATATGTGTGTGTGTGTGTATGTGTATATATATATATATATATATATTTAGAATATACAACATGTTCCAGAAAGCATCTGTTGAGCTTGGCACTGTGGAGGCAACAGTAAACTGGTAGATTCAGTCATTTGTAAGCTACAAGTGGATATACCCAATTTAAAAGGTAATTAAGAGTGAAAATAAGCTATCATATGGCACTAACACAATCTGCTGATAACAGCAGCGTTAGTATAATTAAGTACTGAGAAATATCAACTAGCAAGAAATTTTCAGTCTTATGAAAAGACTAAACTGCTATCCAGTGAAAGTTAATTCCAGAGCTTAGTAATCAGGTGAGCTTCTCACAGGTGACACTAGTTGTTAAGAACCTGCCTGCCAATGCAGGAGACATAAGAGACCCAGGTTCAATCCTTGAGTCAGAAAGGTCCCCTGGAGAAGGAAATGTCAACCCTCTCCAGTATTCTTGCCTGTAGAATCCCAAGGATAGAGGAGCCTGGCAGGCTACAATCCATGGGGCCACAAAGAGTTGGACATGACGGAAGTGACAGGATGCACCCATGCACTATCAGATATGCATTTCTTAACCTGAATTCTACATAGAAAGAGAATCCATAAATGGCTTCAGGAGGTTCATGGACGTGAGCACAAAGCCTGGCTCTGAATAAGTGATGAGTAGATGATAATTATGGAGAAGGACATGGTAACTCACTCCAGTACTCTTGCCTGGAAAATCCCACAAATGGAGAGGCCTAGTAGGCTGCAGTACTTTGGGTCACGAAGGGTTGGACATGATTAATCGAATTCACTTTCACTTTTCACTTTCATGCATTGGAGAAGGAAATGGCAACCCACTCCATTCTTGTCTGGAGAATCCCAGGGACAGAGGAGCCTGGTGGGTTGCCGTCTAGGGGGTCACACAGAGTCGGACACAACTGACTCAACTTAGAAGCAGTAGCAGCAGCAGATGATGATAATTATTCTCCAAATTATTCTTTACTACAAGTTCCAGTAGGTGCAGGGGACCTATTGTTTTATTTCTAAAATTGAATTTTTGCCACTTTAACGTTTTGGGTCATTGTGGTTGATGGTGTCATTTGGTCACAATTATTAGCTTCATCCCTAATTTTAGCATACTTCATTATGGTTGGAATATGCTTGCCTACCTCCCTGTCTTTGGATTTGATCATGTGACTTTGGTTAGTGGAACATGAATGGATGGGACTTACACCATTTTCAACCAGAAACTTTAAATATACTTTTGCAATTTTGCTTTATCCCCTTGAAATTCTGCCCTCAGTTCAGCTCAGTTCAGTTGCTTAGTCATGTCCAACTCTTTGAGAGAGGCCCTATGCTGCAAAATGAAGAGCATGACCCAGATAATGGCTGTTTCTTCACCCTGAGTTCTGGAACAAAAGCCTTATGGATCCAAGCCCAGACAAATCTGTCTAGACTAGTGGACCCCAGCTGAGCCCTGCAGTGTCATAGCTTACCCATGGTTTTCATAAATCTTGAGTGACAAATAAATATTTGTTGTAATAAGCTACTCTGATTTTGGAATTATTGGTTTCTACAACAAAATCTAGCAAAATTTTCCATTTTTAAAAATCCACGAATCAAATTAGGCAAATGTTATTTTAGGTTTCATTCAAGCCATTTTCCTCATATAAATTTTGCAATTAATTTGTGTTGGTTCATTTCAATCACTCAGTCGTGTCAAACTTTTGCTGCCCCATGGACTGCAGCACACCAGGCTTTGCTGTCCATTACCAACTCCCACAGCTTACTCAAACTCAGGTCCACTGAGCCGGTGATGCCATCCAACCATCTCATCCTTTGTTGTTCCTTTCTCCTCCTTCCCTCAATCTTTCCCAGAATCAGGGTCTTTTCCAAAGAGTAAGTTCTTTGCATCAGGTGGCCAAAGTACTAGAGTTTTGAGCTTTAGCATCAGTCCTTCCAACGAATATTCGGGACTGATTTCCTTTGGGAAATTGGTTGGATTTCCTTGCTGTCCAAGGGACTTTCAAGAGTCTTCTCCAACACCACAGTCCAAAAGCATCAATTTTTTGCTGCTCAGCTTTCTTTATAGTCCAACTCTCATATCCATGCATGACTAATAAAAAAACCATAGCTTTGACTAGATGTATATTTGTTGGCAAAGTAATGTCTCTGCTTTTTAATATGCTGTCTAGGTTGGTCATAGCTTTTCTTCCAAGGAGCAAGTGTCTTTTAATTTCATGGCCGGATTCACCATCTGCAGTGATTTTGGAGACCAAGAAAATTAAGTCTGTCACTGTTTCCATTGTTTCTCCACCTATTTGCCATGGAGTGATGGGACCAGATGACATGATCTTCATGTTGGTTAGCAGTGAACCATTTTTTAAAACAAGCCTAATACATTTTCTATTAAAAAAAAAAAAAAATCCATGTTTAAGGAAATAATTTTGATTTTTGAGACAATATTAAATTCTAGGCATATAGTATTGCTATTTTAAGATATTTAATATAATCAAGATAAAATTATTACATTGCGTTCTTAGGATATATGCTTTCTACCAACTTTCTCCAAATAAGTACTTTCTAATGCCGAATAAACCTTTCCTTAGGTCTGATCTTAATACTTCAAATCTTGAGATCTGTTATCTCCCTCCTAAATCTTCTTAATTTCTCTCTAGGAAATCACAAAATTGACCACATAAACATTTTCCACTTCCTTATCTTCCTTAACCTGAAGAGAAAGGTATATTTTTAAGTACTGACAAAGGTTGAAGCTTTCATAAATTTCAGTAAGGTGATAGCTCTGAAAAAGCCACCCATCAAAACACCCACGAAACACAAACCTCCCTGTAATTAGTCATCAGAAATAATAAATTGTCACCGTGCCAGCCTTGACAGTCTCCAGCAGCACCAACCTGAACCACCGTGTGTCTCTTGAGACTACCAATCAAAGCCAGGCAGCCCTGTTGGAGAGCTGAACCGATTCAGCAAATGTGGAAACAGGACCTGCAGCTATTTAACATTTAGTCACACACACACACACACAAAAATCTTCAGAAAAGAGATAGCAAAATGTAGCAAAAGTTATCCTAAAACCAATAAAAATGGAAACTTGTAAACACACACTGGTGTGAAAGTACTGATGTTAAGAGTCTGGAGAACTGGGAAAGTAACTACTCTTAGGAGGCTAGTCATTGTAGATCTTCCCTTTGGTTTCCTCAAATTCACTATTAACTCCTATCATACAACTTTCGTGGGGATGTTAGTGAATGACTTAAGCACCAAAATTCTCTAGCCATAAACAAATACACACAATGTGAATGCAAATTTCCTCTCTTCCATTGGGACATGGTGGGGGTGGGTGGGTGTTGCCCCCAGGCAATCCTCTCTGGTCTGCTGAAGCCTACCATGTCCAAGCTGAAGTTCACTTTGAAATCTGTCACATTGTTCTGAAAATACATAGTCGTTTCTCGTGGTTATTATGGTAATTTTAAATGGAGAGACATTAACAGCAGGGATCTTTAAGGTTGAACATAATAATGACTCTTTTCAAAGAAGCTAGATCTAAAACTGATACTCCTGAGGGTGTACTTAATTCTGACTTGGACTTATTTTGCAATCTAAGGCTAGTGACAAAACATTTCAATGTCTCTAAGAGTACTTTAAAATTTTGATGAGATGCTATTTTACAGAAGTTTTTAAAATTAACTTTTGCTTGATTTTTGCCTTTACCTTCCCAGATATTCCAAATATATACCCACTAATGTCTAGTCCCTATCCCTACTCTTATATTTACAAACACACACAAAGTCTGTCTTATTATGGTGGTAAAACACAATAGACATGTATCAAGTATCTCCCATAGTCTAGAAGGAATTAATTTCAGTCATTTGCACAGATTCAGTAGGCCCATTTATGGCAGCAATTTTGTGTTCTACATTCTAAATAAATTATTTCTTGGAGCAAATACCAACCAGCACAAGGCAACATCAAAAGAAAATGATTACAGAGCTTTTATGATAATTTTAATATAGTTGTCTCAACAACTTCTTGACAGAAACCTAATAGTTTCTATAATGACATGAAAACCTTTCCAGTGATAGACAAGTTTTCCTCTTTTCTTGCATAGTATAAAATTACCATCCAAGTCCAACATGATCAAAGAATATTTAATGGTTTTCCCAGTAGTCATGTATGGATGTGAGAGTTGGACTATAAAGAAAGCTGAGCACTGAAAAATTAATTGATGCTTTTGAACTGGGGTTTAGATAAGACTCTTGAGAGTCCCTTGGACTACAGTGACCTCACAGAAGCAGAAGATATTAAGAAGAGGTGGCAAGAATACACAGAAGAACTATACCAAAAATATCTTCATGGCCCAGATAACCATGATGATGTGAACAATCACCTAGAACCAGACATCTTGGAATGTGAAGTCAGTTGGACCTTAGAAAGCATCACTATGAACAAAGCTAGTGGAGGTGATGGAATTCCAGTTGAGCTATTTCAAATGCTAAAAGATGATGCTGTGAAAGTGCTGCACTCAACATGCCAGCAAATTTGGAAAACTCAGCAGTGGCCACAGGACTGGAAAAGGTCAGTTTTCACTCCAATCCCAAAGAAAGGCAATGCCAAAGAATGCTCAAACTACCGCACAATTTCACTCATCTCACACACTAGCTAAGTAATGCTCAAAATTCTCCAAGTCAGGCTTCAACAGTATGTGAACCATGAACTTCCAGATGTTCAAGCTGGATTTAGAAAAGTCAGGGGAACTAGAGATCAAATTGCCAACATTCATTGGATCATGGAAAAAGCAAAAGAGTTCCAGAAAAACATCTACTTCTGCTTTATTGACCACGCCAAAGCCTTTGACTCTGTGGATTACAAGAAACTGTAGAAAATTCTTCAACTGGAAAATTCTTAAAGAGATGGAAATACCAGACCACCTTACTTACCTCCTGAGAAATCTGTATACATGTCAAGAAACAACAGTTAGAACTGGACGTGGGACAACAGACTGATTCCAAATCAGGAAAGGAGTATGTCAAGGCCGTATATTGTCACCCTACTTATTTAACTTATAAATAATCACGTAGGGTGAAATACGGTGCCGGATGAAGCACAAGCTGAAATCAAGATTGCTGGGAGAAATATCAATAACTTCAGATACGCAGATAACACCACCTTTATGGCAGAAAGTGAAAAAGAACAAATGAGCCTCTTGAATGTGAAAGAGGAGAGTGAAAAAGTTGGCTTCGGTTGCAACATTCAAAAAATAAGATCATGGCATCTGGTCCCATCACTTCATGGCAAATAGATGGGGAAACATTGAAAACTGTGACAGGCTTTATTTTCCTGGGCTCCAAAATCCCTGCAGATGGTGACTGCAGCCATGAAATTAAAAAGATGCTTGCTCCCTGGAAGAAAAGCTATGACCAACCTAGACAGCATATTAGAAAGCAGAGACATTACTTTGCCTACAAAGGTCCATCCAGTCAAAGCTATGATTGTTACAGTAGTCATGTATGGGTGTGAGAGTTGGACTATAAAGAAAGCTGAACACCAAAGAATTAATGCTTTTGAACTGTGGTGTTGGAGGAGACTCTTGAGAGTCGAGTCCCTTGGACTACAAGGAAATCAAACCAGTCAATCCTAAAGGAAATCAGCCCTGAATATTCATTGAAAGGACTGATTCTGAAGCTGAAATTCCAATACTTTGGCCACCTGATGCGAAGAGCTGACTCATTTGAAAAGACCTTGATGCTGGGAAAGATTGAAGGCAAGAGAATGGGACAACAGAGGATGAGATGTTTGGATGGAATCACTGACTTGATGGACATGAGTTTGACTAAGCTCTGGGATTTAGTGATGGACAGGGAAGCCTGATGTGCTGCAGTCCATAGGGTCGCAAAGAGTTGAACATGACCTAGAGCCAGACATCCTGGAATGTGAAGTCAAGTGCCTTAGAAAGCATCACTACAAACAAAGCTAGTGGAGGTGACAGAATTAGCTGAGCTATTTCAAATCCTAAAAGATGATGCTGTGGAAGTGCTGCTCTGAATATGCCAGCACATTTGGAAAACTCAGCAGTGGCCACAGGACTGGAAAAAGTCAGTTTTCGTTCCAATCCCAAAGAAAGGCAATGCCAAAGAATGTTCAAACTACGGCACAATTGCACTCATCTCACACACTAGTAAAGTAATGCTCAAAATTCCGCAACCCAGGCTTCAACAATACGTGAACCGTGAATTCCAGATGTTCAAGCTGGTTTTAGAAAAGGCGGAGGAACCAGAGATCAAACTGCCAACATCCACTGGTTCATGGAAAAAGCAAGAGAGTTCCAAAAAAACATCTATTTCTGCTTTATTGACTATGCCAAAGCCTTTGTGTGGATCACAATAAACTGCAGAAAATTCTGAAAGAGATGGGAATACCAGACCACCTGACCTGCCTCTTGAGAAACCTGTATGCAGGTCAGGAAGCAACAGTTAGAACTGGACATGGAACAACAGACTGGTTCCAAATAGGAAAAGGAGTACGTCAAGGCTGTATACTGTCACCCTGCTTATTTAACTTATATGCAGAGTACATCATGAGAAACACTGGGCTGGAAGAAGCACAAGCTGGAATCAAGATTGCTGGGAGAAATATCAATAACCTCAGATATGCAGATGACACCACCCTTATGGCAGAAAGTGAAGAGGAACTAAAAAACCTCTTGATGAAAGTGAAAGAGGAGAGTGAAAAAGTTGGCTTAAAGCTCAATATTCAGAAAACGAAGATCATGGCAAAGTTATGACCAACCTAGATAACATATTCAAAAGCAGAAAGACTTTGCCAACGAAAGTCTATCTAGTTAAGGCTATGGTTTTTCCAGTGGTCATGTATGGATGTGAGAGTTGGACTGTGAAGAAAGCTGAGTGCCGAAGAATTGATGCTTTTGAACTGTGGTGTTGGAGAAGACTCTTGAGAGTCCCTTGGACTGCAAGGAGATCCAACCAGTCCATTCTAAAGGAGATCAGCCCTGGGTGTTCTTTGGAAGGAATGATGCTAAAACTGAAACTCTGGTACTTTGGCCACCTCATGCGAAAGGTTGTCTCATTGGAAAAGACTCTGATACTGGGAGGGATTGGGGGCAGGAGGAAAAGGGGACAACAGAGGATGAGATGGCTGTATGGCATCACCAACTCGATGGACGTGAGTTTGAATGAACTCCGGGAGATGGTGATGGACAGGGAGGCCTGGAGGGCTGCGATTCACAGGGTCACACAAAGTTGGACATAACTGAGTGACTGAACTGAACTGAGCAACTGAACTGAATAATGAAAAGATAATAATTATAAAAAATTCCTGATAAAATAATAAATAACTGATATAGCATATCCAATATTCTAGGAACAATTATAATAATTTGATCCTTATAACAAAGCTATGAGGTAGATACTGCTATTATCTACATTTTATAGAGCAAAATGAGGCTTGGAGTGGCATAACTGTTTGTTCAAAGTGGCATAATATCTTGCCCAAGGCAAACCATTTGTAAAAGAGCCAGAATCTGAACTCCTGCAGTTTGGCTTCAAATTTTACATTAACTACTGCATTGTAATGCCTCTCTGTGTTTAACAAGGTTTACATACAAATAACTATGACATAGAAGACTAGGTGTTAGAAGCTGGAACAGAGAGGAAACACGCAGGAACAAACTAGTTATGAAAAGGATCTAGCCTGCTTTCCTGAAATGTAGAAAAATGATTATTCATCCAAAAGCTCTATGTCCAGAAAATACTTTAAAACCTATGGTTAAATATACCCAGTTATATTATACAGTCACTCTTTCCCCAGGTCTTGGCATTTCTACCAATCACTGTGATTTTATAGGTCACTATCATCTCCGGACCCATAGAGTCTTTCCTTCTTTTGCATCCTCTTCTAGTCAGGAAAATCTCCCTTCTTACTCTTGCTTTTCAAAGACACTCTGATTATACCTTCAAACCCCTTTCTACATTTCACCTCCATGAATATGATCTGAAATCTCCTAAAGACTCAGTTCAGTACTTTAGGGACCTCCCTGGTGGTCCAGTGGCTAAGGCTGTACTTCCAATGTAGGGGGGCCAGATTCTATCCCTGGTCAGGGAACTAGACTCCACGTGCTACAGCTAAGACCCAGCACAGCCAAATAAATAATTTAAAAAATAAATAAATAAAAGAGTCAGCACTTTAAACATGAATCTAGAGAAAGCAGCCAAGTTCCTTCCCTGATGCAGTGATGTACAGAGCAGTTCTCCCAACTGAAGTCATGAAAATGATTTGGAAAGCAAAGAGGAAAACAACATAAATCAAAGTCAAATGGAGTTCATAATTTTTGTTACAGCATCGGGGAACTATTGAAAAGTTTCAAGCAGATGACTAACATGATTGCATTTTGGTTTAGGGAAATAAATCTGAGCACAGTATGGAAAAGATCAACCTAGAAGCAAGGAGACCATCAGTAAGGAAGCTGTTAGGATAATCCAGGACAGAAGTAACTCATACACTGTTAGTGACGATTGAAAATAAAGTGTATCTGATAGAGACATTGAAAGGGCACGATACTGGCTTTCATAGAGGTTACAATTTATTTAGAAAGATTATAATAACAATACCTAGATTTATTGAGCTCTTCTTACCTGCCAGGTTCTCTGCTAAGTGCTTTATATGAAATAACTTAAAATATCTCATTGGTAATTTTCATACTGATTACACGTTGAAATGATAATTGTTTGAATATAATGGGTCAAGTAAACTGAACAGTCGTGCTTCCTGGTGGCTCAGTGGTAAAGAATTTGCCTGCAATGCAGGAGACCTGGGTTCCATCCCTGGGTTGGGAAGATCCCCTGGAGTAGGACATGGCAACCCACTCCAGTATTCTTGCCTGGAGAATCCTTATGGACAGAGGAGCCTGGCGAGCTATAGTCCATGGGATTCCAAAGAGTCTGATATGACTGAAGCGACTAAGCACAGCCACAGCACAAACTAGACAGTCAAAAGTAATTTCACTGTTTATTTTTTATGTGGCCACTAGCATATGTGGCTTGCAATTGTAGTTTTCACTTTATTTCTATCAAATAACATTGATCTAAATATAGAACCCCTTCCTTCTCCTATGGTCATTCTCTCCTTTGGTTTATTCCCCTTTAACCATAGGGACAATTTCCATCTTTGCCAGAAACAAAATTAAAGAAAAAAAAAATATCCTCAGCCCTTCCTCTTTCATTAAGTTGTCCCATTTCTTTTTATTTATTGTCCAATTTTTGAATAAGGAAGATAAGAGGATGTTTTATTTTACTGAGAGTCTCCTATGTGCCACTATCAAGGCTAGACACTTCATCTGTCATTTCTAATTCTTACAGCAACCAGATAAATTCGGTCCATCATTCCACTTTACATATGAAGAAACTGAGTGGGTCTCTGAGAAATTGTTTTAAACAGGGCCTCGCAGAAAATAGGTATGTATGAAGTGATGTTACAAGAATTCCTAAATACATATTTTGATTCCAAACCTTCCAGATTCAAGATACTACTTGAGAAGACAATTCTGTATGTGCTGTCTTAATTTTGATATGCTAAATATCAAGATATCTAACAGAAGCAATTTAAGGGCTGTCTCTAGTTCTTCCAGAAAAGCATACACATTTCAAAAACACCTTTTCAGAAATAATTCTACTCACTAGTCTTACAATTTATGAGAAAAATGACAAGAAATTTTATATAGTAGGGAGGATGGGAAATGCCACAAAAATTTGATTTAACAGGAGTGAGTCTTTATTATTATCTAGTATACTTAACAACTGTCATTATATTTACCCCCAAGTAGTATGTAAAGTTATAAAACCAACTGAGTATGATGGGTTTCTGGTGAACACCCTCTTCTATGTTATAGACCACCAACTTCTCACACAGCACAGAGCAGAGAAACAAACTCTCAATTCTCTTCTTCAAAGGAGGAGATTCAAAAAATCAAAGGATTCCAAAATTTCAAAGGATTCCAAAAAAATTCAAAGGATTCAAAAATCTATCACTAAATGTATGGATGTGAGAGTTGGACCATAAAGGAGGCTAAGTGCTGAAAAATGGATGGTTTTGAATTGTGGTGATGGAGAAGACTCCTGAGAGCCCCCTTGGACACCAAAGAGATCAAATCAGTCAATCCTAAAGGATATCAACCCTAAATATTCATTGGAAAGACTAATGCTGAAGCTGAAGCTCCAATACTTTAGCCATCTGATGAGAAGAGCCAACGCACTGGAAAAGATCTTGATGCTGGGAAAGATTGAGGGTAGGAGGAGAAGGTGGTGACAGAGGATGAGATGGTTGGATGACATCACCAACTAAATGGACATGAGTTTGAGCAAACTCCAGGAGATAGTGAAGGACAGGGAAGCCTGGGATGCTGCAGTCCTTCGGGTCGCAAAGAGTGAGACACAGTCTGGGAATGAACAACAACAAAACCCATATGTGAGGGCTCTAGTCACCTCTGAAAAGCCTATCAACTAGAAATTGGCCCTTGCCATTGGCACTTGCCATCTACCTTTATAAGGATTAAGTCATGTGCTACTGATTTTCCATACCTCCTGAAAGGAGTTCACGGTAGAGAGCAGAAATGAGGCACTCTGTGCTCAAGGGGAAAAACTGGCAGAATGGGACTTCAATAGTTAGATATTCTCAGGAGTCAATTTTATGAGACCAATTCTTTTAACTCCTCATACCTGGAAAAGCACTAAAATCCTTCATGGTGATGAATGCTCCTCATGACTAGCATAAATCTTCCACACACACACACCACACACAGATATATATATATATATACCACACATATATATGTATATATATGTGCTTGATTGCATGTATTCCTCCTTCACCCAAAATCACATATATATGACCATTCCCCACCCACCCCACTCCTTGGAGCAGTTTCTTAGAGCTATCTGATGTACTGTCTCCTGGGCTATAGTCCTCATTTAGCCCCAAACCAAACCTAACTTGCAACTCTGAGAGTATGGTTTTCACCTGATCATTCCTGCCAATAAAACCAAAGCAAACCAGTGATTGTAGAGAAAATTATAAATACTGTTGCGTTATCAACGTTCATGTGGTCCTTTTTAAATTAAGCATAAATACTCTACTGTAACTGACTGTACCAATTTATTATGATGGGCTTCCCAGGTGGCTACCTACCAATGCAGGAGACATGGGTACAATTCCTGGGGTGGGAAGATCCCTTGGAGAAGGAAATGAGAACCCACTCTTGCCTGGGAAATCCCATGGACAGAGGAACCTGGTGGGCTATGGTCCGTGGGATTACAAAAGAGTTGGTCACAATTTAACAACTAAAATAATAACTCACATTGTGCAGTTTTTTTTAGTCAGCACCTATCTCCTACTACCATCACAGAAGTAACTGGGATTTCAACATGTGAATTGGAACGGGACACAAACATTCAATTCGTAACACCCTCTAATGTACGTGTAGAGAAAAGACCTCATACAAACAGTTGAAGGAATTAGGAGAACAAGGACTAGCTTCCCCTGAATGAGAAGGAATTCAGCCAGCATGTTGCTTTTAGACTTGAACTGCAACTCTTCCCTGGGTCTCCAGTCCGTTGGCCTACACTGCAGACTGTGGATGTACCAGGCAGTGCCAATTGTGTGAGTCTATTCTTTAAAATAAATCTCTCAACATACATACACATCCTTTTGGTTCTGTTTCTATGGAGAACACTGACTAGTACAAACGGTTAAAGTTTCATTTCAGTTCAGTCATTCAGTCGTGTCCCACTCTTTGTGACCCCGTGGACTGACTGTAGCATGCCAGGCTTTCCTGTCCATCACCAACTCCCAAAGTTTGCTCAAACTCAAGTGCATTGAGTCTGTGATGCCATCCAACCACTTCATCCTCTGTCATCTCCTTTTTCTCCCGCCTTCATTCTTTCCCAACATCAGAGTCTTCTCCAGTGAGTCAGTTCTTTGTATTAAGTGGCCAAAGTATTAGAGTTTCAACTTCAGCATCAGTCCTTCCAATGAATATTCAGGACTGATTTCCTTTAAGATGGACTGGTTTGATCTCTTTGCTCTCCAAGTGACTGTCGAGAGTCTTCTCCAACACCACAACTCAAAAGCATCATTTCTTTGGCGCTCAGCTTTCTTTATGGTCCAACTCTCACATCCCTACATGACCACTGGAAAAAAATCATAGCCTTGACTAGACAGACCTTTGTTGGCAAAGTAATGTCTCTGCTTTTTAACATGCTGTCTAGGTTGGTCATAGCTTTTCTTCCAAGGAGCAAGCATCTTTTAATTTCATGGCTGCAGTCACATATGCAGTGATTTTGGAGCCCAAGAAAATAAAGTCTGTTACTGTTTCCATGGTTTCCCCATCTATTTGCCATAAAGTGATGGACCAGATGCTATGATATTCATTTTTTGAATATTTATTTTTATAAATAAAATTTTTAATAAATAAAAATGTTTATTTTATAAACATTTATAAATGTTAATGGCTATTAAACCTCTATTATATGAAAGTGTTATTTGTTCAATCCTGTTTAACTCTTTGCAACCCCATGGACTAAAGTCTGCCAGGCCTTCCCATCCATGGAATGCCAGACAAGAGTACTAGAGTTGGGTAGCCATTCTTTTCTCCAGGGGATCGTCCCAACCCAGGACTGAACCCGGGTTTCTTGCATTGGAGACAGATTCTTTACCATCTAAAACATCTATTATATGACAAGTCCTTTTCCAGTCATTTTACAAGTATTAACTACCTCCTTTAATCCTCACAACTAAAGGTGGTTAGATAGATAGTGGTTAATGCTAGCTTTACTTTACAGAAGAGGAAAAAGAAAACTCACAGATTAACTGGCCAAAATTGCACTGTTTGTGGTAAATTTGGTATGTAAATGCAAGCAGTCAGATACCAGGCCCCATACATATAAACATCCCTTGTTTCATCCCTTGCCAAAGTCCAGGCATTAGAGGAGACATGTTATCAAATCTCTCAAAAAAAGACAGTGGTCAAATAGAGCCATTTTCTTATTGCACTTGGAAATGCCTATTTGAGAAAATATATATTTATGTTGTTAATTAAGTAATATGAAAAAGATGTTTTGTACCAGGACTGCAATCAGCCCCATTCAAGACTTTAAAGTTCAGAGCCTGAATGGAGTTGATTGCAGGCAAGACTCAACATTCATCAGACAGTCAAATCATTCCATTTTCCTTAGATATTTTCTTGTTTAGCTGAACCATAAGTGACATCTTCAGGGAAGATATTTCAAATGATTTTTTTTTTACCTTTTAGTTATGCCTGGTTGAAGCATTGTTGTAGGCCAGAAAATGAGTCTCTACAACCTTGAAAAAGTAAATGACCTTATTGTAAGCTTTGACCTTGCTCGTAGCATCTTTTCTGTTGCTTTGTTAGCTCTGAGTGTGGTGTCTTGTTTCAGTTGAGCAAGGTCTTTGAAGCTCCACTTTTTGCCACCCCTCCCTCCCTAATGATTTCAAGCTGTTCAAAGAAATGCTTTGAAACACAGGCAGGAGCCAAATGTTTTATAGTAAGGCTGATTTAAAACAAGCTTCAAATAATGCTTGCTTTTAGGGAACTAGGGGGGATGTGAATAAATGGACAGTACATGTTCCTTCAAAATGTTAGGTTTGCTTGATCACTCAGAGATAAGTTTGTCTTTCATTACATGCAGTATGCAAAAAAAACACAGACTTCTGGAATTTATAACCAAGTAATAATGTTATACTTGCTTTTCTAGACTTTGAAAGCAGTGCACATGAGATTTTTATAATATGCAAACAATTTCAGGGTAACTGTGATGCCAGCAAAAGAATGAAACCCTTTATTTGTATTGATTTTTCTATTTAAGGAAGCCTAGAAGGCAATATATTTGGTTCTTTAAAAAATGCAACAAAATCAGAATTGAATTTGTGTAGACACTTCTTACCAAATTAGAGCAACAGGAAAATCACTGACATATTACTTTTATTTAGTACATACTAAATAACAACTATGTCTAACAGATGCCTTCAAAACAGATATACCAAGGCCTAGTTTGTTTATTTTTGCTTGATGTTTAGTTGCCAAGTCGTGTCCGACTCTTGCGACCCCACAGACTGCAGCCCACCAGGCTCTCCTGTTCACCTGCATCTCCTGCATTGGCAGGATTCTCCACCATTAATCCTCCAGGGAGTCCCTCTGTTTATTAGAACCTGTCAATTAGGTTGATAAATAGCAGAAACTTGCTCTTCAACTGTTCTATAATCTAGAAATTATTTCTTATACATCTATGTGTAGCAATATATAATATTATACCCTACACATAGTGGGTGCTTAAAAATGATTTCCTGAATGAATAATATTAGCAAAATCAAGAACAGGCTTTTTTTAGGCCATAAGAAAACAGAAGGCTCTCACACCAGAGAAGTATAAAAGTGAAAGCAGGAAAAGAAAATAAACCTTTTTAAAAGAACTAGTGTTCAGCATCAATCTCTAGATGACATGCCTAGGGTTGGTAAGAATTACTTTCCATTATGATCATGCAAATTCAGTGTAGGAAAGGGCAGGGTAGAATTATAGTGCCTAATTCACCATGATGAGGAAACAATTCCATGAGAGAGAGAAATAAATAGTGGAAGGAAGGCATGAGAAGGAAGGAGAAGGCATGAAATAATGGAGATAACAGACATCCCACAATGGTAGCAAAGAGGGGGTATATTAGTTTCCTATTGTTGCCATTCCAAATTATTGCAAACTTACTGGCTTAAACAAAACAACATTTATTAATCTACAGTTCTGTAGATGAGAGAAGTCTTCAGTGGGCTTTACTAAGTGAAGTCAAGGTGCAAAAGAAGACTACTGGAAACTCTAGGAGAGATTCTTTGCCTTTTTCAGATTTTAGAAGCTGTCCAGAATTTTGGCATCTGGTCCCCCTTTTTCTTCAATGGCATCAATGGTTTAGGGTGTGTAACAGAGATGTAATAAAAGACAAATAATATCTTCTGATGGAAAGATTCTCAAAGATCATCTGGTGATAGTTATACTTCCAGAAAAAGAAGACAGGAGATTTGGTTATCTTTGTTTTTTTCTACTTATTTTCTGTCTACTTGGTAGAAAGTAAATTTCAAGAGAATCTGGCACTTAAGTATGTGATAGAGAGTTTTGGAATGAATGACTTGAAGAAAACAAAGCTTTTCTTTTTTGATCCTTGAATAAGCAGACTATGACTGGATGTCTCCAGGTAGCCAGTTTCCTCACCATATCATGAATTCTTGTCTGCAGTATTAAAGAAAGAGACCAATGGCCAAGAGAACTAATAAAGAGATGAAGGGAGAGAGAGACAATCTGTTTTGGGTCCCTGGATCTAAGCTCATCTGGTCAGCCGCATTCTCAATTACCAAATTAAATGTACTAGTAAGTTCTCTTTCATGCCTGAGTTTGTTGAGCTTGTCTTCTGTAACAAAAGGAGTCCTGGCAATACAGCCACCATTGCCATAACAAGTTTCTTTCACTTGAAATTAGTCCCTGTTTTCTATTCCACTACATTACAAATACATATTCACTACAATACGAAACGGAGAAGGCAATGGCAACCCACTCCGGTACTCTTGCCTGGAAAATCCCATGGATGGAGGAGCCTGGAGGGCTGCAGTCCATGGGGTCGCTGAGGGTTGGACATGACTGAACGACTTCACTTTCACTTTTCACTTTCATGCATTGGAGAAGGAAATGGCAACCCACTCCAGTGTTCTTGCCTGGAGAATCCCAGGGACGGGGGAGCCTGGTGGGCTGCCATCTATGCGACTAAAGTGACTTAGCAGCACAATATGAACACATGTTGTTTTAGAAATAAATTCAGCACTTTCCTTTCTTGTGCAACGCACAGGAAGTTTAGCAAAAATAAATGTAAGAAAAAGAAAATTCTATGCCATTTTATTTTAACTTCATAGACTTTCTTGAATGCCCAGAACATGAGGAATACGTTCATTTGCATGGCTGCTACTGAAGTATATGATGATGATTTAAAATGAGACAGGGAAAAACCTGGATGAGATCCAAGTTCAAGCTTCAGTAAAGAGACTGCTTGGAATTAAATCCCCAAGCCTAAGTCTCTTGGACTTTAATTATGTCTCTTAGCGAAAAGCACCTGAATGTTTTCATACCCTAATCAGTTCTACCCTAGCGCTGACAATACAAAACAAAAATTTCAATCAGATTAAACGCTATTCTTGATAATGGTAACCAATAAAACTTTATACTTTCTGAATCCTTCTGTAAATATATCAGCACTTCAGCTTCTACTCTTTGTTTTTCATCACCCTCAAGCACCAAGGTCGATAAAACATTTGGAAGAAATGAATATGCTGTACATATCGAAAGACTATACTGTAATGCATCTGAACAAAAG
Organism: Bos taurus; assembly: GCF_002263795.3. Taxonomy (NCBI): domain Eukaryota; kingdom Metazoa; phylum Chordata; class Mammalia; order Artiodactyla; family Bovidae; genus Bos; species Bos taurus. Next base: position 28,459 of record NW_020191013.1, read on the forward strand.
TCTTGGTAGTGCAGCATTTTATTGAACTCTTATTTCATTTCAGAAGCAGAGTGGAAGAGAGGATCACTGCAGATCTATCAAGTATGTGGGCTTTAATATTTACTTTAGTCATAAAGAGGCAAGTGACATGATGAGGACTCACTAGCATAGTAGAAACTCAGGTTGTCAGTACAGAAAATGAATTTTTATTTATGGAAGTTGTAAGCTCTAGAAATGATATGTATTATTTTTCTGTTCCTTCTGATTTATAGATTAAATGAATTAGTAGTCACTAAGTTGCGGTTTTCATATTTTTTCTCCTTGGAAACCAAGATTTTAAAAATGCCTCAGTGGAAAGTCTTTCAAGAGACAAGAGATAAACTGATTAATATCCTAAATTTCCTTTAGAAGAAAAGGGCCAGAATCACCATGAACGCAGACATAGAGAGATATAGCTATTATGCTTTAGTTTTCCAGATGGCAACAACATTAAATTGTCCTTTTTAATGTGTGAAATACACAATATGTGAGTACATAATATGTGAAAAAAAGGGTGTATTTTATTTTTAGAAATAGCATTCATTTTCTAAGTCTCTTGAGTTTTCAAATAATGTCCCCAGGTTACAATGCCTATATTATCTCCATTTTAAGTGGATAATTTGAACATATTTATAAACTTGTTTAAATAAGAGACATGCTTCTGTTTTATTTTGAAATTCTTTTTATTAAACCATTATGTTTTAATACCTTATTTGTACAAAATGAACATCTGAAACTATTAACAAAATACATGCTGTTGGAAAACACAAGAAAAAATGCTGAGAAATTATTATACTAATTCAAGTTGTTCATTTTAGCATAAGTATTTTTTGGTTCTCCTTATATAATGTTTCTGAACAATTCAATTTGAGGAGAGTAATATTTTTTCTCTTTCACTTAATTTCTTAATGGAAGAAATGGGATAAGGACTCTTACTCTATGACAGACACTATTCACAGAATTAGAGATTTGGTGGTGCATAAGAATGACAGATTTTTTTTCCTCATGGAGAGCATTGATTAGAGGAAGAAAAATAAATAATCAAATTAATCCCTCCTCCAGGGGATCTTCCCAACCCAGGGATCTAACCCAACTCTCCTGCATTGTAGGAGGATTCTTTACCAGCTAAGCCACAAGGGAAGCCCAAATTAATTGAATAGACACTATGATTACCCAATTATAATAAATATAATGATCTACATGATATATCAGAAAGTAATTGGCTGGGGAATAGACCATACTAAATTAGACAAGATGTGAAAGAAATTCTTTTCTGAGGAGGTTAACACTGAAGCTGATTCATGAGAATGAAAAAGTTCCAAGTATGTGGTGAAAAGTTGAAAAATATTTTAGGTAGACGGAACAGCAATTACAAAGGCTCTGAGGTAGGGAAAACTTGGCAAAATTATAAAGCTGAAAGGAGACTGGTTTGAATGCATATAGTAAGGAGTTGTGATGAGAGGAAATGGAATAGAGAGGCTTCAGCCAGATAACACCAGGCTATTAAGGCCTGAGTGTGTGCCTTCAAAATTCACGTGGTGAAAACTAACCCCAAGGGCAATGGTATTAAAAAATGAGGCTTTCGTGAGGTGATCATATCATGAGGGCTCTGGGATTAGGGACTTAGGACGCTTATAAAAAGAGCCTCAAGAGAGAGCTCCCTTGTCTATTCTTCCATGTAAGGATACCAAAGAAAAGTCTGTGACCCAGAAGAGGACCTTCACTGGACCGGGTTGGCCACCCTAATCTTAGCTTCCATCTCCAAAACAGTGAGAAATAATATTTTGTTGTTTATAAGTCACCCAGGCTGTGGTCTTTTTATTGCCAGCAGCCTGAACAGACTGGAATAGTGGACCTTAGAGGCTATGATCATATGTTTGGGTTTTATTCTAAGAGCAGAAAAAAGTAAAGGCAGTACAACCTGCAAAAAAGTTGTAAATAAAAGTAAAACGATATTAAAGAAATAAGATATGCCTCATAATTTAAAGTCATTTTGGAGATCTGTTTCACCACCATGTGAATTCATTTAAGAGTACTGAGCATTACACTTAAAAATGATTAAGATGGTTAAAAAAAAATTGTCAGTGTCCTTATTTATTCTGTCTAAAGACAGAATCTATTGCACCATTTTTAAAAAGCCTTTCTTTGTTGTTTAGAGAATAGATTCTGGAGAGAATAAGTGGAAGCAGGGAGACACATTATGTTATCACCATGATCCAAGAAAAGGAAATATTAAGGGTACATTTCATGCAAGGAAGGGCACAATAAAAGACAAAAAGGGTATGGACCTAACAGAAGTAGAGGATATTAAGAAGAGGCAAGAATACACAGAACTATACAAAAAAGATCTTCACAACCGAGATAATCACGATGGTGTGCTCATTCACCTAGATCCAGACAACCTGGAATGTGAAGTCAAATGGGCCTTAGGAAGCATCACTATGAACAAAGCTAGCGGAGGTGATGGAATGCCAGTAGAGCTATATCTAATCTTAAAACATGATGCTGTGAAAGTGCTGCACTCAATATGCCAGCAAATTTGGACAACTCAGCAGTGGCCACAGGATTGGAAAAGGTCAGCTTTCATTCCAATTCCAAAGAAAGGCAATGCCAAAGAATGTTCAAACTACCTCACAATTGCACTCATCTAGCTAGCAAAATAATGCTCCAAATTCTCTAAGCTAGGCTTCAACAGTATGTGAACTGAGAATCCAGTTCAAGCTGGATTTAGAAAAAGTAGAGTAACCAGAGACCATATTGACAACATCCGTTGGGTCATAGAAAAAGCAAGAGAGTTCCAGAAAAACATGTACTTCTGCTCTCTTGACTATGCCAAAGCCTTTGACTCTGTGGATCACAACAAACTGTGGAAAATTCTGGAAGAGATGGGAATACCAGACCACCTGACCTGCCTCCTGAGAAACCTGTATGCAGGTCAAGGAGCAACAGTTAGAACTGGACATGGAACAACAAACTGGTTCCAGATCAGGAAAGGAGTACTTCAAGGCTATATATTGTCACCCTGATTATTTAACTTATATGCAGAGTACCTCATTAGACATGCCAGGCTGGATGAGCGGCAAGCTGGAATCAAGATTGCTGGGAGAAATATCAATAACCTCAGATATGCAAATGACACCACCCTTGTGGCTGTAAGTGAAGAACTAAAAAGCCTCTTCATGAAAGTAAAAGAGGAGAGTAAAAAAGTTGGCTTAAAACTCAATGTTCAAAAACAAAGATCATGGCATCTGATTCCATCACTTCATGGCAAATAGATGGGGAAACGATAGAAACAGTTACAGACTTTATTTTCTTGGCTCCAAAATCACTGCAGATGTGACTGCATCCATGAAATTAAAAGACGCTTACTCCTTGAAAGGAAAGTTATGACAAACCTAGACAGTATATTAAAAAGCAGACACGTTACTTTGCCGGACAAAGGTCCATGTGTTTCAAACTGTGGTTTTTCCAGTAGTCATGTATGGATGTGAGATGTTGAAACATAATGAAGAGCGCCGAAGAACTGATGCTTTTAAACTATGGTGTTGAAGAAGACTCTTGAGAGTCCCTTGGACTGCAAGGAGATCCAACCAGTCCATCCTAAAGGAGATCACTCTTGAATATTCCTTGGAAGGGCTGATGCTGAAGTTCCAATACTTTGCTCATCTGATGCGAAGAACTGACCTCATTAGAAAAGACCTTGATGCTGGGAAGATTGAAGGCAGGAGGAGAAGGAGACGACAGAGTATTAGATGATTGGATGGCATCACTGACTCCATGGACATGAGTTTGAGTAAACTCCGGGAGTTGGTGATGAACAGGGAAGCATGGCACGCTGCTGTTCATGGGGTTGCAAAGACGGACACGACTGATAGACCGAACTGGAAGTGATTGAACTGACTGAACCGGTTCCAAGTGTTGGAGCACAACCTCTGACTAAACAATAGCTACCTGTGGAGATATATAAGTATAGAGGCTGACCCTAAGAATCCAGGATAAAAAATTAAAGTAATAACAAAATTAAGTGCTGGCAGGGTGCAAATGAAAAAGGAACTCTTTCTTTGCTCGTGGAATGCTAAGTGGAACAGCCACTTTGAAAGACAATTTGGCTGCTTCTTAGAAAACTAAACTTCCTACTATACTATCTAGCAATCATTATCCTTGTGTTACCCCAAAGGAGCTATAATTTACATCCACAGGGAAACCTGCACATGAATATTTATGGCAGCTTTGGCTCAAAACTTATAAATAACCAATATGTCCTTCAGTAGTTGAATATATAAATAATCTGTAAGGAAATGAACCATCATGCCTCAAAAAGACATGGAAAACATCATCATGCCTTAAAAAGACATGAAGAAATCGTGAATTAATCTTACTAATTAAAATAAGACAATATGAAACCAAGTAAATAAACTTTCAAGAAAAAGTAAATGTATGAAGACTGAAAGCAGATTAGTGGTTTCCTGGAGTTGGGGTTGGAAATAAGGACCGAATACAAGGCATAAGAGGGAGCTCTTAAGGGTGATGGAAATATTCTAAAACTAGAAGCTGGTGATGGGGGCACAGCTCTAAAATGTACTAAAAAGCATTTGATTGTCTACTTATAATGGGTCATAGTTATGGTATAGAAATTATACCTCCATTTTTAAAATAAAGAGCTACAAAGGACAGTTTGGAATCATTTGAGTGAATTTTGATATGAACCTTCTATA